>NW_026889858.1:197500-216243 GCF_033153115.1 Saccostrea echinata
TCATTTAAGTAAACTTCAAATGATGCTGAGTATGCACACCAGTGTACTCGGGTATACCCTAGGTATACCCGGGTTTAACCCAGGGTATACCCGGGTTTAACCCGGGTTATACCCGGGTTTAACCCGGGTTATAAACGGGTTTAACTCGGGTTATACCTGGGTTTAACCCAAGATATACCCGGGTTTAGGGTTAGGGTTAGGGTCAGGGTTAGGGTTAGGGTCAGGGTTAGGGTTAGGGTTAGGGTTAGGGTAAGGGCACTTTGACGTGTTGCGGGTGCGGGATTGCGGGACTCCGCCTATTTTATCACGTGATTGTCAATCATTTCATTGTGAAAGTAGGTGTTTTCTTGCAGAATTTCTTTCGATTTGGACGTTCATACACTGTTGTGTTTTTAATGGGTGATTTTCTTGATGTAAGGTAATATTTCATTTGATTTTTTTAATTGCTAATTATCATGTATTGTTTGAGTAAGCAACGGCATCTTTTTTAAGGAAGTAATGCATAATCTTGCCTTATTTTTGCATTAAAAATTTACGGAAGTATAATGAATTTTTTGTGTTTAAGAGGACAAAGTTTATGTATATTTTTTTTATGTTCTTCAATAGTACCTGGTAATTTAAAGTGTATTTTCAATGGTTAATTAGGATATATTCCTTTAAATTATACAATAAGAACATATTGATTGAAATTAAGGTCATTTAAGTAAACTTCAAATGATGCTGAGTATGCACACCAGTGTACTCGGGTATACCCTAGGTATACCCGGGTTTAACCCAGGGTATACCCGGGTTTAACCCGGGTTATACCCGGGTTTAACCCGGGTTATACCCGGGTTTAACTCGGGTTATACCTGGGTTTAACCCAAGATATACCCGGGTTTAGGGTTAGGGTTAGGGTCAGGGTTAGGGTCAGGGTCAGGGTCAGGATCAGGGTTAGGGTCAGGGTCAGGGTTAGGGTAAGGGCACTTTGACGTGTTGCGGGTGCGGGATTGCGGGACTCCGCCTATTTTATCACGTGATTGTCAATCATTTCATTGTGAAAGTAGGTGTTTTCTTGCAGAATTTCTTTCGATTTGGACGTTCATACACTGTTGTGTTTTTAATGGGTGATTTTCTTGATGTAAGGTAATATTTCATTTGATTTTTTTAATTGCTAATTATCATGTATTGTTTGAGTAAGCAACGGCATCTTTTTTAAGGAAGTAATGCATAATCTTGCCTTATTTTTGCATTAAAAATTTACGGAAGTATAATGAATTTTTTGTGTTTAAGAGGACAAAGTTTATGTATATTTTTTTTATGTTCTTCAATAGTACCTGGTAATTTAAAGTGTATTTTCAATGGTTAATTAGGATATATTCCTTTAAATTATACAATAAGAACATATTGATTGAAATTAAGGTCATTTAAGTAAACTTCAAATGATGCTGAGTATGCACACCAGTGTACTCGGGTATACCCTAGGTATACCCGGGTTTAACCCAGGGTATACCCGGGTTTAACCCGGGTTATACCCGGGTTTAACCCGGGTTATACCCGGGTTTAACTCGGGTTATACCTGGGTTTAACCCAAGATATACCCGGGTTTAGGGTTAGGGTTAGGGTTAGGGTTAGGGTTAGGGTTAGGGTTAGGGCACTTTGACGTGTTGCGGGTGCGGGATTGGTTAGGGTAAGGGCACTTTGACGTGTTGCGGGTGCGGGATTGCGGGACTCCGCCTATTTTATCACGTGATTGTCAATCATTTCATTGTGAAAGTAGGTGTTTTCTTGCAGAATTTCTTTCGATTTGGACGTTCATACACTGTTGTGTTTTTAATGGGTGATTTTCTTGATGTAAGGTAATATTTCATTTGATTTTTTTAATTGCTAATTATCATGTATTGTTTGAGTAAGCAACGGCATCTTTTTTAAGGAAGTAATGCATAATCTTGCCTTATTTTTGCATTAAAAATTTACGGAAGTATAATGAATTTTTTGTGTTTAAGAGGACAAAGTTTATGTATATTTTTTTTATGTTCTTCAATAGTACCTGGTAATTTAAAGTGTATTTTCAATGGTTAATTAGGATATATTCCTTTAAATTATACAATAAGAACATATTGATTGAAATTAAGGTCATTTAAGTAAACTTCAAATGATGCTGAGTATGCACACCAGTGTACTCGGGTATACCCTAGGTATACCCGGGTTTAACCCAGGGTATACCCGGGTTTAACCCGGGTTATACCCGGGTTTAACCCGGGTTATACCCGGGTTTAACTCGGGTTATACCTGGGTTTAACCCAAGATATACCCGGGTTTAGGGTTAGGGTTAGGGTCAGGGTTAGGGTTAGGGTCAGGGTTAGGGTTAGGGTTAGGGTAAGGGCACTTTGACGTGTTGCGGGTGCGGGATTGCGGGACTCCGCCTATTTTATCACGTGATTGTCAATCATTTCATTGTGAAAGTAGGTGTTTTCTTGCAGAATTTCTTTCGATTTGGACGTTCATACACTGTTGTGTTTTTAATGGGTGATTTTCTTGATGTAAGGTAATATTTCATTTGATTTTTTTAATTGCTAATTATCATGTATTGTTTGAGTAAGCAACGGCATCTTTTTTAAGGAAGTAATGCATAATCTTGCCTTATTTTTGCATTAAAAATTTACGGAAGTATAATGAATTTTTTGTGTTTAAGAGGACAAAGTTTATGTATATTTTTTTTATGTTCTTCAATAGTACCTGGTAATTTAAAGTGTATTTTCAATGGTTAATTAGGATATATTCCTTTAAATTATACAATAAGAACATATTGATTGAAATTAAGGTCATTTAAGTAAACTTCAAATGATGCTGAGTATGCACACCAGTGTACTCGGGTATACCCTAGGTATACCCGGGTTTAACCCAGGGTATACCCGGGTTTAACCCGGGTTATACCCGGGTTTAACCCGGGTTATACCCGGGTTTAACTCGGGTTATACCTGGGTTTAACCCAAGATATACCCGGGTTTAGGGTTAGGGTTAGGGTCAGGGTTAGGGTCAGGGTTAGGGTCAGGGTCAGGGTCAGGATCAGGATCAGGGTTAGGGTTAGGGTTAGGGTTAGGGTTAGGGTAAGGGCACTTTGACGTGTTGCGGGTGCGGGATTGCGGGACTCCGCCTATTTTATCACGTGATTGTCAATCATTTCATTGTGAAAGTAGGTGTTTTCTTGCAGAATTTCTTTCGATTTGGACGTTCATACACTGTTGTGTTTTTAATGGGTGATTTTCTTGATGTAAGGTAATATTTCATTTGATTTTTTTAATTGCTAATTATCATGTATTGTTTGAGTAAGCAACGGCATCTTTTTTAAGGAAGTAATGCATAATCTTGCCTTATTTTTGCATTAAAAATTTACGGAAGTATAATGAATTTTTTGTGTTTAAGAGGACAAAGTTTATGTATATTTTTTTTATGTTCTTCAATAGTACCTGGTAATTTAAAGTGTATTTTCAATGGTTAATTAGGATATATTCCTTTAAATTATACAATAAGAACATATTGATTGAAATTAAGGTCATTTAAGTAAACTTCAAATGATGCTGAGTATGCACACCAGTGTACTCGGGTATACCCTAGGTATACCCGGGTTTAACCCAGGGTATACCCGGGTTTAACCCGGGTTATACCCGGGTTTAACCCGGGTTATACCCGGGTTTAACTCGGGTTATACCTGGGTTTAACCCAAGATATACCCGGGTTTAGGGTTAGGGTTAGGGTCAGGGTTAGGGTTAGGGTCAGGGTTAGGGTTAGGGTTAGGGTTAGGGTAAGGGCACTTTGACGTGTTGCGGGTGCGGGATTGCGGGACTCCGCCTATTTTATCACGTGATTGTCAATCATTTCATTGTGAAAGTAGGTGTTTTCTTGCAGAATTTCTTTCGATTTGGACGTTCATACACTGTTGTGTTTTTAATGGGTGATTTTCTTGATGTAAGGTAATATTTCATTTGATTTTTTTAATTGCTAATTATCATGTATTGTTTGAGTAAGCAACGGCATCTTTTTTAAGGAAGTAATGCATAATCTTGCCTTATTTTTGCATTAAAAATTTACGGAAGTATAATGAATTTTTTGTGTTTAAGAGGACAAAGTTTATGTATATTTTTTTTATGTTCTTCAATAGTACCTGGTAATTTAAAGTGTATTTTCAATGGTTAATTAGGATATATTCCTTTAAATTATACAATAAGAACATATTGATTGAAATTAAGGTCATTTAAGTAAACTTCAAATGATGCTGAGTATGCACACCAGTGTACTCGGGTATACCCTAGGTTAGGGTTAGGGTTAGGGTTAGGGTTAGGGTTAGGGTTAGGGTTAGGGTATAGGGGGTTTTACGAAGATTGCTCCGGAGCCATCTCGTCAATGTCACTTTCTGTCACGTGATTCCACTAGGCGTGGTTATTTTTTTTTTAATTTAAATACTTTGTGTAGCGAAACTATTAAAGTTTAATTCGTCATTTCCATCATACACTTTGGCTCAGTAGGTAGAACAGCGGACTTCAGATTAAGGGGTGCCGGGTTCGATTCCCGATGGGATCGTTCATTTCATAGCTCTTTTTATTTTTTTTTTAAGATGAAAGTCGCTGATTAATTACAGATCTTTTCGAGTCAAATATTAGTATATATTGAGATTTTATACCCTTTTGTCCAAAGCTTGCTTCGAAATCATTTGTTTGGATATATAGAGAGATTATTGAAATCACAAGGAAGGAAGTGTTACAATAAAAAAATAATAATTTCATTTCGTATAACAAGAATAATTCTCTGCCGCTCCCTAACCCCTCTTTTCTATCATGCAGTTTGGTACAACTCTTACTCTAAAGAATGTTTATTAGCATATTGATGCAGCTTTTACTCTTTGTTAGGGGTAGGCTAATGGGGCTTTTATTGTAACTCAGTTGCATCTTGTCAATGCCAAAAAAAATCACGTGATAATTGTAGGTCCAGTTTTACTGAGAGATATTTAACCATAGAGAGTTCTAGAACCTTTACGTCAGTTCTATTTTTATTGTCACGTGCATACTTGTAGGTTTGAGCCGCCATTTTACGAAACGAGACAGTAGGAAGATGTCAAAGAAAGTCGAAGAACCCGGTAAGTGGAATAGAGGAAAAGGAATCTTTTTTTAATGCTGGAGATTAAAATATTTTCTTAGAATGAGAACAAACTTCAATATGTGGTTGAAAAATGACCGATTTAATAAGAAATAAAGTAGTTTTAACGATCATCAAAATTAGAGATATAAATAAGAGAAAATGACTTAAGTTGAAGATATAAGTAATACCGTATTGAAAGGGTCACAGTGAAGACCCTGATCCGAAGTGTAAAAATTGCGTAATGAAACATGCAAATAAATAAATATCTTCTCTTGACCCGATAATATGAGTCATGAAATATTGACTTTGTCCATGAGGGGAATTTATTGGAATAGACAATTCTCTTGAAAACTTCTTTACGTCAAGGGTTAGGGTTAGGGTTAGGGTTAGGGTTAGGGTTAGGGTTAGGGTAAGGGCACTTTGACGTGTTGCGGGTGCGGGATTGCGGGACTCCGCCTATTTTATCACGTGATTGTCAATCATTTCATTGTGAAAGTAGGTGTTTTCTTGCAGAATTTCTTTCGATTTGGACGTTCATACACTGTTGTGTTTTTAATGGGTGATTTTCTTGATGTAAGGTAATATTTCATTTGATTTTTTTAATTGCTAATTATCATGTATTGTTTGAGTAAGCAACGGCATCTTTTTTAAGGAAGTAATGCATAATCTTGCCTTATTTTTGCATTAAAAATTTACGGAAGTATAATGAATTTTTTGTGTTTAAGAGGACAAAGTTTATGTATATTTTTTTTATGTTCTTCAATAGTACCTGGTAATTTAAAGTGTATTTTCAATGGTTAATTAGGATATATTCCTTTAAATTATACAATAAGAACATATTGATTGAAATTAAGGTCATTTAAGTAAACTTCAAATGATGCTGAGTATGCACACCAGTGTACTCGGGTATACCCTAGGTATACCCGGGTTTAACCCAGGGTATACCCGGGTTTAACCCGGGTTATACCCGGGTTTAACCCGGGTTATACCCGGGTTTAACTCGGGTTATACCTGGGTTTAACCCAAGATATACCCGGGTTTAGGGTTAGGGTTAGGGTCAGGGTTAGGGTCAGGGTCAGGGTCAGGATCAGGGTTAGGGTCAGGGTCAGGGTTAGGGTAAGGGCACTTTGACGTGTTGCGGGTGCGGGATTGCGGGACTCCGCCTATTTTATCACGTGATTGTCAATCATTTCATTGTGAAAGTAGGTGTTTTCTTGCAGAATTTCTTTCGATTTGGACGTTCATACACTGTTGTGTTTTTAATGGGTGATTTTCTTGATGTAAGGTAATATTTCATTTGATTTTTTTAATTGCTAATTATCATGTATTGTTTGAGTAAGCAACGGCATCTTTTTTAAGGAAGTAATGCATAATCTTGCCTTATTTTTGCATTAAAAATTTACGGAAGTATAATGAATTTTTTGTGTTTAAGAGGACAAAGTTTATGTATATTTTTTTTATGTTCTTCAATAGTACCTGGTAATTTAAAGTGTATTTTCAATGGTTAATTAGGATATATTCCTTTAAATTATACAATAAGAACATATTGATTGAAATTAAGGTCATTTAAGTAAACTTCAAATGATGCTGAGTATGCACACCAGTGTACTCGGGTATACCCTAGGTATACCCGGGTTTAACCCAGGGTATACCCGGGTTTAACCCGGGTTATACCCGGGTTTAACCCGGGTTATACCCGGGTTTAACTCGGGTTATACCTGGGTTTAACCCAAGATATACCCGGGTTTAGGGTTAGGGTTAGGGTTAGGGTTAGGGTTAGGGTTAGGGCACTTTGACGTGTTGCGGGTGCGGGATTGGTTAGGGTAAGGGCACTTTGACGTGTTGCGGGTGCGGGATTGCGGGACTCCGCCTATTTTATCACGTGATTGTCAATCATTTCATTGTGAAAGTAGGTGTTTTCTTGCAGAATTTCTTTCGATTTGGACGTTCATACACTGTTGTGTTTTTAATGGGTGATTTTCTTGATGTAAGGTAATATTTCATTTGATTTTTTTAATTGCTAATTATCATGTATTGTTTGAGTAAGCAACGGCATCTTTTTTAAGGAAGTAATGCATAATCTTGCCTTATTTTTGCATTAAAAATTTACGGAAGTATAATGAATTTTTTGTGTTTAAGAGGACAAAGTTTATGTATATTTTTTTTATGTTCTTCAATAGTACCTGGTAATTTAAAGTGTATTTTCAATGGTTAATTAGGATATATTCCTTTAAATTATACAATAAGAACATATTGATTGAAATTAAGGTCATTTAAGTAAACTTCAAATGATGCTGAGTATGCACACCAGTGTACTCGGGTATACCCTAGGTATACCCGGGTTTAACCCAGGGTATACCCGGGTTTAACCCGGGTTATACCCGGGTTTAGCCCGGGTTATACCCGGGTTTAACTCGGGTTATACCTGGGTTTAACCCAAGATATACCCGGGTTTAGGGTTAGGGTTAGGGTTAGGGTTAGGGTTAGGGTTAGGGCACTTTGACGTGTTGCGGGTGCGGGATTGGTTAGGGTAAGGGCACTTTGACGTGTTGCGGGTGCGGGATTGCGGGACTCCGCCTATTTTATCACGTGATTGTCAATCATTTCATTGTGAAAGTAGGTGTTTTCTTGCAGAATTTCTTTCGATTTGGACGTTCATACACTGTTGTGTTTTTAATGGGTGATTTTCTTGATGTAAGGTAATATTTCATTTGATTTTTTTAATTGCTAATTATCATGTATTGTTTGAGTAAGCAACGGCATCTTTTTTAAGGAAGTAATGCATAATCTTGCCTTATTTTTGCATTAAAAATTTACGGAAGTATAATGAATTTTTTGTGTTTAAGAGGACAAAGTTTATGTATATTTTTTTTATGTTCTTCAATAGTACCTGGTAATTTAAAGTGTATTTTCAATGGTTAATTAGGATATATTCCTTTAAATTATACAATAAGAACATATTGATTGAAATTAAGGTCATTTAAGTAAACTTCAAATGATGCTGAGTATGCACACCAGTGTACTCGGGTATACCCTAGGTATACCCGGGTTTAACCCAGGGTATACCCGGGTTTAACCCGGGTTATACCCGGGTTTAACCCGGGTTATACCCGGGTTTAACTCGGGTTATACCTGGGTTTAACCCAAGATATACCCGGGTTTAGGGTTAGGGTTAGGGTCAGGGTTAGGGTTAGGGTCAGGGTTAGGGTTAGGGTTAGGGTTAGGGTAAGGGCACTTTGACGTGTTGCGGGTGCGGGATTGCGGGACTCCGCCTATTTTATCACGTGATTGTCAATCATTTCATTGTGAAAGTAGGTGTTTTCTTGCAGAATTTCTTTCGATTTGGACGTTCATACACTGTTGTGTTTTTAATGGGTGATTTTCTTGATGTAAGGTAATATTTCATTTGATTTTTTTAATTGCTAATTATCATGTATTGTTTGAGTAAGCAACGGCATCTTTTTTAAGGAAGTAATGCATAATCTTGCCTTATTTTTGCATTAAAAATTTACGGAAGTATAATGAATTTTTTGTGTTTAAGAGGACAAAGTTTATGTATATTTTTTTTATGTTCTTCAATAGTACCTGGTAATTTAAAGTGTATTTTCAATGGTTAATTAGGATATATTCCTTTAAATTATACAATAAGAACATATTGATTGAAATTAAGGTCATTTAAGTAAACTTCAAATGATGCTGAGTATGCACACCAGTGTACTCGGGTATACCCTAGGTATACCCGGGTTTAACCCAGGGTATACCCGGGTTTAACCCGGGTTATACCCGGGTTTAACCCGGGTTATACCCGGGTTTAACTCGGGTTATACCTGGGTTTAACCCAAGATATACCCGGGTTTAGGGTTAGGGTTAGGGTCAGGGTTAGGGTCAGGGTTAGGGTCAGGGTCAGGGTCAGGATCAGGGTTAGGGTTAGGGTTAGGGTTAGGGTTAGGGTAAGGGCACTTTGACGTGTGTGGGTTAGGGTTAGGGTTAGGGTTAGGGTTAGGGTATAGGTACAAAACGAAGATGAACTATCTAGGTCATGAACTATCTAGGTCAAATGAAAGTGAAAGTGAAAGTCATGGATAGAAGTAATAGTAAAGGAAATAGTGGAATTTTCCGAAGCTCATAACTTTCTTATTTATCGTCGGATTAAGACGAGTTTGGTGTCGTTGGAAAGCTAAGAAAACGGACAACACGACTAAGTCAGAAGCGTAAAACCCAGGTGCCAGGAAAAGGGAGAAAAAGTGGCTTCTTATTTACACCAAAGATTGTGCTTAGAAATGGACAAATTGAGAAATTTTGACCATTTTCAACCTCCCATATCTGGAGAATGGCATGCAATCGACACACCGCACTTATGTCAGTGATACACCCCGATAGGGACTCCTAGAAGCTGCAAAGAGTTAGTAGAAATACTTTCTCCCTCAAAAGATATTATAGACTGAACATGCGGAAAATGTACTAAGAGTCTTAGAAAATGTGAGACAGGGGTTGGACGGTTCTTTGTGGTCAGCTCCAGACAACCTGAACGTTGCTGAGGAGGTCTCAGTGAGTACTTTTCAAGTGCCCAGGAAACTGGTTATGCTCGGAGAGGAGGTAAACTTGCGTTCCGCGCTAAGTTCTCTTTGGGCTTATATCTGGAAAAGGGTGAGAGATAGAGGCCCTAAACTGAGTACATTAAAGATTAAGAAGACTTCAAGGAATCCACATACCAAAGCTCAGCCTCAGTGCTCCAAGGGCATGCAACCTATGGGTATATGAAGAAAATGTTCTGTAATTCCAGTTGGACCAAAAGACGACGTCGGCGGAAGTCGAAAATTTGGGACGAAAGGAAACTCCTCTTTTCATGAAAGGTCCAGTAGCTCTTGAAATCCTTACCTCAATCCTTCTCTCTGAAATGACCAAAAACTGCTCAGAAGAGGTGGAAAATTGACGCCAAATTGAAAGGTCCGTATCTCTCTTAGTTTTCAGGCGATTTTCAAATTCTTGGTGTCATTGAAAAGGTCTTGGCAAGTTCTGTCAACAAACCGAAGATGGTTATTAGAGATTAAAGACGAAAAAAGTTGCGAGGGTTGAAAGATGTCTGTGTATGCAGCGTGGGTACACCTAGGCAATATCTGCTCTAGAAAGCCTCAAGAAAAGTGGCTAATTGTTCTGAGCGTTATGGCTATGGATAGATGTTGTCAAGAGCTTTCTGACAAGCCCAAGATCTTGAAAAACCATAACGAAATAAAGATCTTCTGCCGTTTGCAAGCATATAAAAGAAAATCGCCTGTCATTCTACTTTTTGCTCTCTAGAACGACAAGTACATGACATCAGCGTACAGAGCTCTTCAAGACCTTTCCAACAACACCAAGAACGTTGACATCGGAGTAGTCTGTCAAAAGATATGAGCAAAAAACGAAAAGTAAGTGTTTGCAGGGGGTTAAAGTCAGGGTTAGTGGGGGTTAGGGTTAGTGTTAGGGTAAGGGTTAGGGTTAGTGGGGTTAGAGTTAGTGGGGTTAGTGGGTTTAGGGTTAGGGTTAGGGTTAGTGGGGTTAGTGGGGTTAGTGGGGTTAGGGTTAGTGGGGTTAGGGTTAATGGGGTTAGTGGGGTTAGGGTTAATGGGGTTAGTGGGGTTAGAGTTAGTGGGGTTAGTGGGTTTAGGGTTAGGGTTAGGGTTAGTGGGCTTAGTGGGGTTAGGGTTAATGGGGTTAGTGGGGTTAGGGTTAATGGGGTTAGTGGGGTTAGGGTTAATGGGGTTAGTGGGGTTAGGGTTAGGGTTAGGGTTAGGATAGGGTATAGGTTAGGGTTAGGGTATAGGTTAGGGTTAGGGTTAGGGTTAGGGTTAGGGTTAGGGTCAGGGTTAGGGTTAGGGTTAGGGTTAGGGTTAGGGTTAGGGTTAGGGTTAGGGTTAGGGTTGGGTTAGGGTTAGGGTTAGGGTTAGGGTTAGGGTTAGGGTTAGGGTTAGGGTTAGGGTTAGGGTTGGGTTAGGGTTAGGGTTAGGGTTAGGGTTAGGGTTAGGGTTAGGGTTAGGGTTAGGGTTAGGGTTAGGGTTAGGGTATAGGAGGTTTTACGAAGATTGCTCCGGAGCCATCTCGTCAATGTCACTTTCTGTCACGTGATTTCAGTAGGCGTGGTTATTGTTTTTTTAATTTAAATACTTTGTGTAGCGAAACTATTAAAGTTTATTTCGATTTCCATCATACACTTTGGCTCAGTAGGTAGAACAGCGGACTTCAGATTAAGGGGTGCCGGGTTCGATTCCCGATGGGATCGTTCATTTTATAGCTCTTTTTATTTTTTTTCTTTAAGATGAAAGTCGCTGATTAATTACAGATCTTTTCGAGTCAAATATTAGTATATATTGAGATTTTATACCCTTTTGTCCAAAGCTTGCTTCGAAATCATTTGTTTGGATATATAGAGAGATTATTGAAATCACAAGGAAGCAAGTGTTACAATAAAAAAAATAATAATTTCATTTCGTATAACAAGAATAATTCTCTGCCGCTCCCTAACCCCTCTTTTCTATCATGCAGTTTGGTACAACTCTTACTCTAAAGAATGTTTATTAGCATATTGATGCAGCTTTTACTCTTTGTTAGGGGTAGGCTAATGGGGCTTTTATTGTAACTCAGTTGCATCTTGTCAATGCCAAAAAAAAAAAAAATCACGTGATAATTGTAGGTCCAGTTTTACTGAGAGATATTTTACCATAGAGAGTTCCAGAACCTTTACGTCAGTTCTATTTTTATTGTCACGTGCATACTTGTAGGTTTGAGCCGCCATTTTACTAAACGAGACAGTAGGAAGATGTCAAAGAAAGTCGAAGAACCCGGTAAGTGGAATAGAGGAAAAGGAATCTTTTTTTTTAATGCTGGAGATTAAAATATTTTCTTAGAATGAGAACAAACTTCAATATGTGGTTGAAAAATGACCGATTTAATAAGAAATAAAGTAGTTTTAACGATCATCAAAATTAGAGATATAAATAAGAGAAAATGACTTAAGTTGAAGATATAAGTAATACCGTATTGAAAGGGTCACAGTGAAGACCCTGATCCGAAGTGTAAAAATTGCGTAATGAAACATGCAAATAAATAAATATCTTCTCTTGACCCGATAATATGAGTCATGAAATATTGACTTTGTCCATGAGGGGAATTTATTGGAATAGACAATTCTCTTGAAAACTTCTTTACGTCAACTGTATTAAACTGAAAATTAATTCACAAAATATATATATTCCGTGGTAAATTTGTTTTCTTTTAAATCTCAAGTCATACTTTGTATGTGATCTTAGTACCAAACTTAAATCTTTACATAAACCATTATATCAAATTAACCCTAACCCTAACCTTAACCTTAATCTTAACCTCAATCCTAACCTTAATATATTTACCCCTTAAATCTCACTGAAAGAACAGAATAATGTAAGCACATACTGATTACTTCATTAGATTTTCATACAATGATGATCCAAAACAAATAATTTCTTCGCTTAGAAACATGAGTAAGTAATAATTATGAGGAAGATTTCAAGTTAAACTATATTTAATTAATAGATGAATCTCGACTCTCTAAACCTGGAAAAGAGGAGATGAAAGAAAAGCAAGAAAAGAAGATAGAAGGTAGATCAAAACTTATCAACAATTAGTTATCATACTTTATGAATTCTGTTTAATTTCATTCAAAGGACAACAAGCAATGTGGTAGTTGGTAGGATGATAAAACTCCAATTAGAGTTTTTGATTTGGTTTCGGTTTAAACTTTATGCAATGAAATTAATGTAAAGAATATTGTTTGAACTATATTCATGGTGAAAATATAATTAACTGATTCTCATGCTTGATGAATGATTTCTTCAAAAGAACAAATGAAATTTTCAGATCCTGTCTCATCCACAAGTGGAATGGAGCAAGGAAAAGAAGAGGACTTGAAAGGAAAGCAAGAAAGAAAGATTGAAGGTAGACCAAAGCTTATCAACAATTAGTTATCAAACTATATGAATTCTTTTTATTTCATTCAAAAGACAACAACCAATGTTGTAGGTGGTAGGATGATAAAACTCCAAATTAGAGGTTAAGTTTTGGGTTCAGTTTAAACTAGATGCAATGAAACTAATGTAAATTAAAATTATTGAACTTTATTCATGATGAAAATATAACTGACTGTTTCCCATGCTTGATGAATGGTTTCTTCCAAAGAACAATTGAAATTTTCAGATCCTGTCTCGAGCACAAGTGGAATCGAACAAGGAAAAGAAGAGAACTTGGAATTAAAGCAAGACAGAAAGAATGAAGGTAGACCAAAAATATAAGTTTAATTTCAACAAGCAGTGTTGTAGTTGGTAGGATAATAAAACCTCAAATAAGAGAATTAGGTTTGGTTTTGGAATCAGTTTATCAGCTCACCTGAACTGAAATCTTAAGTGAGCTTTTCTGATCACATCTTGTCCAGCATCCGTCTGTCAGTCTGTATGTCCCTCTGTCTGTCCGTTAGTCTGTAAACTTTTCACATTTTCATCGTCTTCTCAGGAACTTCTGGGCCAATTTCAACAAAACTTGCCACAAAGTATGTTTTAGTTAAGGGGATTCAAATTTGTTCAAATGAAGGGCTATGCCCCCTTCAAAGGGGACATAATTATGAATTAGTAAAAAACAAAGCCATGTTTGGTCATATTTATATGGAATCATCATCAGGTAGTGTATCTTCAAGTTTATAGAAATCATGACCCCCAGGGGTAGGGCGGGGCCACAATGACTGACCATTGTTTTAAAAAGAAATATAGAGGACAATTCTTTAAATAACTTCCCAAGAATAAAAAAGCCATGATTGGTCATATTCATTTGGAAGCATCCTCAGTTAGTGTAGATTCAAGTTCAAATCATGACATGACACCCGGGGCTTGGCAGCGTCCACAATGACCGAGCAAAGTTTCACATTGAAATATGTAGGAAAAATGTATTAAAAACTAAAGAATAGCAAAGCCATGATTGATCATATTTATACGGAAGCATTCTCAGTTAGTGTAGATTCAAATTTGTTTCAACCACCACCCCCGGTGGTTGGGCAGGGCCACACTGGCTGACCAAAGTTTAACATAGAAATATATAATAAAATTCTTTAAATATTTTGTCGAGAATAGCAAAGATGTAATTGGTCATACATATATTTATATGGAAGCATTCTCAGGAAGTTTAGACTCAGGTTTGTGCAAATCATACCCTATCCCCTTTAAGGAATGGTTGGGACTTTTTTGGGTTTAAACTTTTCAATAATTAACTAATTTTTGCTTTTATGCTAGCCACAGTGCTGAGGTGAGCAATGTGGCCCATGGGCCTCTTGTATTAGATGCAATGATATTAATTTTAAAAAAAAAAATATTGAACTATATTCATAGTGAAAATGTTATTGACTGATTTTCATGCTTGATGTATGGTTTCTAAGTGGAATGTAAAAAAGTTTTTAAGCTGTTTTTTTATTTATCTTAGTATCTCCTTTAAACAGAAAAGATAAAAAGAGAATTAGGACTCTTAGGTATAATTTTTAAAATGTTTTACAGATACGCCAGTGAGACAGAATATATGTATCGAGGATGATGAAATCCCTTCAAGTCAACGATGAAAACACCGATATCGTATGGTCAACGAAGCGAAGAAGTTATGAAAACAAAAACATAGCTTTATCAGGAAAAATGGGTTTCAATTAAAATGACGCTGATTGCTTGTTTTAACATGACGGTTTTTTTGACATTTTTTTAAAATAAAGTTAAATCTTGTCTTGAACATGATGCTTTGATTGAACATTAAAGAAATGTTTAATTAATTTTGTTAGAAATTTCATTTGGAATATACAAAAAAAACTGGAGGTTGATGTTTGTTTGTAAAGACAAAAGTTCCATACTTTGAAGAAATAAATTTGAGCAATCAGTTTATTTAGTTAAGGAATGATTTGTTATTGAACTTGATCAATTTTTCAAAACCTAAATGAGGAGAAATTATGTTGAAATCTAGCAAGATGTTTCTAGATAAATACTATGAAAGCTGATGGTCTAGTTATCAGAATAGGGTGGATTTTTTCCCTCAAAGAAACTTTATTAAAAACTTCCTGAACAATGTAAAATATGTGAGTGATTGATTGAATTTTTCGAAAATTGTTCACTCATATGGAGATGTCACCATTTGCTGGTAGAGAGCAGTATATTCTGTACTATACTCGACACTCAGGACTACTGAGCAGGGAGGGATCTTTTTCGTGCCAGCACCTACTGCGACACGGGACTTCGGTTTATACGGTCTCACCAGAGGAACCGGTGTACATGTCCCACAGTTGGATTCGAACTATCGAGTTCAGGATCAACACCTCACTTCACGATTTATAGAGAAGACGCTCTCAGTCAAATGCTGACTGAAGTTTTTCATATTAATTGTTAGTCCATTATTTATATACTGAATTGACGACAGATTCCCCCCCCCCCCATTATTTCCTGATCATGACAACGAGCACACGGCGGTTGTGACCGCTCGGCAGGGGATGCTCACTCCTCCATGGAATCTGATCCCACCTCTGATGTTTCGGAGGTCCGTGTTTCCTCTGCTCTTATTTTGTATATTGTTTAATGGACTTTGAGATTGAATACTGCTCGTTATCTCCATATCCTTCTCTAACATTTCACAACCCGGGCGACTTTAGATATGAGGTTGAGAATATAAAATTATTTTAACCTTTGATTGCAAGACTATGAGTAAAGATAAATCAGCCAAAGAAACAAAGGGGTTGACGTGAAGGTTGTGATAATGCTTAAGGAGAATCCCAAAGAATATCCCCAAAGCTTTTAATTTTATAGATCTCTGTTTCAATCCTTTTAAATGATGGTTTCTGCATTGAAAGGCACACATTAGCTCTTAATAATTTAATAGAATTAGTTTCCTATTTTAACAAAATGGGGAAAAAAAATTACATCAAAATTAGATGTTTCTTGTAAAATATTTGCTATAAATCAATGCATCACATGGATACCTAATAAAATATGTAGAGAAAAGTCGAATAGAAATTTTTAGAAATAGAAAAAAAAATAATTAAAATAAAACAAATAATTTTTTTTAACTTGTGTTTAAATTCTTAAAACTAGGCACAACTGGAGAAAAACATGTTTGTTAATCATATTTTATAAGAAATGGGCATGAAAGTTTAAAATTTTACAGAAACATATTTTTTTAAAGTTTGGCCAATCCTGATGAAAAATAAACCGATCCCAACCAGAATTGTACATTTATTAGATATAAATAACATTTCTCGAAGAAAACTCGTCTCATTCGGTATAATAGGAGTTTAAAAAAAATTGAACTTGACAATCAAATATATTCTTTAATAGTAAATCCATGAAAAAGGCAATAAACTAGTTTTGTAGTTATTATGTTGAAATTTTGATGAGGATCGGTGTAATTTTGATCGGGTTAAATAACAAATTTTAAAAAAATTATTTTTTCCCCTAAATTTTTGCAATTTCAGTTCAATTTCTCTTTAAAATGTGATTGGAAAACATGTTCTCTTAAGTTATGACTAGTTTCATGGTGTTTTTAACCATAGGTTTAAAAATATTTCACAAATGATGAATTTCAATTTCATAAATAATTGGTATAAAATTAATTTAAAAAGTCTTTGCAGCATTTCTTTGTATATTTTATTAGACATTTATATGATGCATTCATTTACAGCAAACTTTTAAGTAGAAAACATCTGATTTGGATATAAATACTTTTTTCTTTATTTTTCTTTAAAAATATACAAAAGAAAAAATCAGAGCTAATATCGGCCTTTTAATGCCTCATACCATTCTTTAAAAAGGATGCCACAAAGATCTATAAAAGAAAGAGTTGGCCTGGCATTCCACTTTAACATTTGTTCTTAATCTTAAACTAAATATTATATGTAATCCAAATTCAAACCTTAATTTGAATCTTAACCTAGAAGTAAACCTTCACTTTTACGTCAATCTTAATCTTCAAACCTCAAGCTTATCCTTAATCTATCTCTTAACCATAAACTAAACTTTAACCATAACTTAAACCTAAATCACAACCTTAATTTATCATCAATTTAACTCAAACATATTTTTACTCTTTAACCCATCCTTAACTCTAATCTGAATCTTAATCTTAACCATAACATTAAATTCAATCTTAAACCTAACCTGAATCTGAAACCTAATGGTTACCTTGATAGTAAACCTTCTTATGTTAACCCTTTTCAAAAATGAAGATTTGTTTGATTAGTTACCATATCAAGATTCCACTCTGAAACAAGAACTAAAATTTAATCTAAATCTTCAACCCCTCATTAACTTTTAAACCTTCCTTTAATATCAATCTTTAACCCTAACCTTAACCTTTATCTTCAAACCTAACCTTAACCTGGTATCTTAAACCTAACCTGGTATCTTAAACTTAACCTGGTATCTTAAACCTTACCTGGTATCTTAAACCTAACCTGGTATCTTAAACCTAACCTGGTATCTTAAACCTAACCTTAATCTTAAACCTAACCTGGTATCTTAAACTTAACTTGGTATCTTAAACCTAACCTGGTATCTTAAACCTAACCTGGTAGCTTAAGCCTAACCTGGTATCTTAAACCTTACCTGGTATCTTAAACCTTACCTGGTATCTTAAACCTAACCTGGTATCTTAAACCTAACCTGGTATCTTAAACTTAACCTGGTATCTTAAACTTAACCTGGTATCTTAAACCTAACCTGGTATCTTAAACCTAACCTGGTATCTTACACTAATCTGGTATCTTTAAGTAAGATATAAAATATTGTTTTCCGGTTTTTGTTAACAAGAAAAGGTAATACTTTGGATATTGATCATTTTACTAGATCTTATTTTTCTTAAACTTGTTGAAAACATTAGGTCTAGAAATATCAAATAATTGAAACGTACTTTTTTCATTGGGGTCATAATTCTTCGAAATGTCTAATTTTTAATTATGTTCCATGCGCAGATCTTGAGGGGGTGCGGTGGTGGGTCCGCCCCCCACCCCCCTCCGTTGAGTTTTTAGAGATATTAAACTGATAAAAAAAAAAAAAAGCAAATAAAAAGTTACCTTTAGACCGCCACGACTTAAAACGGAGACTACTTTTGTGACGCAGACCCAGTTTAAGTTTGTATGAGAAGTAATAGATATTAAAGCATTAGAATTCATTACTTGTCAGCAAATATCTGTCAACCCCCCCCCCCCCCCACCCCTCGTCTACCTATGATTTTCACGTTTGTGCGTGTGCGTGTGTGTTGTTGTTTTTTTTTTTTTCGCTTATCAACAAATTTCTCTCAATCACTCCACCCCCCTCCAGCTATGAAATAGTAATTTCACGTTTGGCAACTTTTATTTTGCTTGCCAGGAAATTGAAGAGTTAAAATGGATTGTTTTTTACTGTGGTCCCCCCCCCCCCTTCTTGGAAAAAATCCTTGATCCAATCCATGGTAGAAAATTACGCTGGTATCTTAATACTCTCTTTATATTGCATTATTTTTGCACAAAGTTTGTTGTACAAATGTCCGCGAAAAAAATTGACTTCAGGGTTAGGGTTAGGGTTAGGGTTAGGGTTAGGGTATAGGAGGTTTTACGAAGATTGCTCCGG
>NW_026889859.1:0-148472 GCF_033153115.1 Saccostrea echinata
AGCTCGGGGGACAAGAATGAAATCTTTGAAATAGTTTTAGAAGGACATATTATGGATGGAAAGATATTCAGTATATGTTGAAAGACAAAAGAGATATTAAAAAAGCTAATTTTCTCATTTTTTGAATGACCTTGACCTTTGACCTTCACAAAAATTTCAAGGTCAGAGGTCACAAAATCTAATGCAGTTGGTCCCATGTCTTTACGACTTATCGTTTAGAGAATTTTGTCATTATTCGTAAACATCAAAAACTCTCAGGGGCAGTAATTTATAAAAGGGCTCGACAAATCGTTTCGCAATGAAAAGATTGAAAAGTCCTCTCGAGTAGTCGAAAACATTGGTGAAGGTTCTGTATCTCTACGGTTTATGGTTTCGAAGGAGTAGCGATAACAGGCTATTCTTGCGAAGGGGGCAATAACTTCGTAATAGGTCATGGGTCAAACACGGGGGGTCGTTTTTCGAAATAACTTTTAATGTCCAGTATCATGAACTATAAAGTTTCTCGATAAGTCTTGCGGTTTCAAAAGTCCGGGAAGAAAAAGAATAATAATAATAATAATAATAATAATAAACATAAGCATTTCAAGAGGTCTTTCCACAGAAAGGTGGAAAGACCTAATAAAGCACTAGGAGACTAATTGTTCAGAGAACAATTAGAGGCCTTTCCACCTTTTTAAGTGTTTCCGTGTCATTTGGGTTGAAAAAAAGGAGAAAAAATGGAAAAAAAAAAAAAAAAAAAAAAAAATGCTCCTCCAGCTGGGCTCGAACTCAAAACCCTTGGGTTGAAAGGCAGGTGCGCTAACCATTCGGCCACGCATTTCGATAACATACGTAAGTTAATTGTTTAAGACTATAGAAGAAATGCAAGCGTATTTTTAGAATCGGTAGGGGAAGAAAGAAGTTCCGTAAAAGGAAATAGTTCCTGAACTTGCAAGCAGTATATAAAATAACAAGGGACGGGCTGCGTGAGAAAACGTTAACACTGTTCCCTAATGAAAATGTATCAATGGACTGTAAGCCCGATTCATCGATATTGTGAGCATGCTGAATTTTTTGTAAATAGCTTCGTTGTAAGCTTAAAAGATCGGGTTCGGATTTTAACATTTCTGACTGAATATCCTGAAATAAATATGAAACATTTAAATAAGCATTTCCTTGGGTTAATTTAAATATGTGTAGCCCAAATTAAATTCCCAACATGCATTTTTAGAAGGGAAACACGACAATGAAAGCGAGATTTGTTTTTAATATACCGAAAATCGCTATTTCTGGAAACTGATTAATTCTAAATAAAAATCAAATAAATTCCAAATGTAAAAGAAAGAGAGAATGCTTGGTATTAAAATGTCGTATCATATCAGGAGAATTAAATGCTACTAAAGACATCTGAAGAAATAGCCGATAAAAGGTTTAGATCATTTCTTCGTTCACCTGCACTTAAATTTCAAACACAACAGAACTTGTAGTTTTTGCCGTGAAACTTCATGACTTCTATAAACTTATAAGACTCACCGTAAAACTCTCCAGAAAGTTTCTCTGAGGTCCATACTACAATTGTACCAAATCTGGTGTCGATCCGAGGTCTGGTTTGAATTCTAGAGTAATATGCTACATTGTTGTTGATGTGATTTTTTTTTTTTTTTTTTTTTTTTAAGAAGGGGGGGGGGAATTATTTATTTTATGCCTCTTTTAAACTACGAATTGTAACTACTTCCACATCCTTAAGCCTTATTGTGACCTTTGAGTCAAGGTCAAAGGTCAAGGTCAAAGGTCAAGGTCATTAAAAAAAAAAAAAAAAAAAAAAAAAAAAAAAAAAACAAGAAATCTTTACTTTCTGTATTTTTACCTGATACTGGAGCTGGATGCATGTCCTAAGTTTTCTATTTGACCCAATGTCAAGGTCAAAGGTCAAGGTCAAAGTTCAAGGTCATTTGGTGAATTGCTATATTTTACACATATATAAGGGATTTGACCTTGACCTTTGACCTTGACCTATATTTCAAGGTCAAAGGTTCAAATATGCCGATGCAGTTGGTCCCATGTCTCTAGGATACACCATTTTTAAAATAAGTTCATTAAATGTAAGTAGCGTAAACTTTCAGGGGCAGTAACTCATACAAGGGACCAAAGAATGCCTTCGCAATGATAGAATGAAGAGAGTACTAAATGAGTCGAAGACACTGATGAAGGTTTGGAATCTCTACGGTTTACGGTTTCGGAGGAGTAGCGATAACAAGGTTTTGTTGCAAAAGGGGTGACAACTTTTGAATGGGTCAAGCTCGGGGGACAAGAATGAAATCTTTGAAATAGTTTTAGAAGGACATATTATGGATGGAAAGATATTCAGTATATGTTGAAAGACAAAAGAGATATTAAAAAAGCTAATTTTCTCATTTTTTGAATGACCTTGACCTTTGACCTTCACAAAAATTTCAAGGTCAGAGGTCACAAAATCTAATGCAGTTGGTCCCATGTCTTTACGACTTATCGTTTAGAGAATTTTGTCATTATTCGTAAACATCAAAAACTCTCAGGGGCAGTAATTTATAAAAGGGCTCGACAAATCGTTTCGCAATGAAAAGATTGAAAAGTCCTCTCGAGTAGTCGAAAACATTGGTGAAGGTTCTGTATCTCTACGGTTTATGGTTTCGAAGGAGTAGCGATAACAGGCTATTCTTGCGAAGGGGGCAATAACTTCGTAATAGGTCATGGGTCAAACACGGGGGGTCGTTTTTCGAAATAACTTTTAATGTCCAGTATCATGAACTATAAAGTTTCTCGATAAGTCTTGCGGTTTCAAAAGTCCGGGAAGAAAAAGAATAATAATAATAATAATAATAATAATAAACATAAGCATTTCAAGAGGTCTTTCCACAGAAAGGTGGAAAGACCTAATAAAGCACTAGGAGACTAATTGTTCAGAGAACAATTAGAGGCCTTTCCACCTTTTTAAGTGTTTCCGTGTCATTTGGGTTGAAAAAAAGGAGAAAAAATGGAAAAAAAAAAAAAAAAAAAAAAAAATGCTCCTCCAGCTGGGCTCGAACTCAAAACCCTTGGGTTGAAAGGCAGGTGCGCTAACCATTCGGCCACGCATTTCGATAACATACGTAAGTTAATTGTTTAAGACTATAGAAGAAATGCAAGCGTATTTTTAGAATCGGTAGGGGAAGAAAGAAGTTCCGTAAAAGGAAATAGTTCCTGAACTTGCAAGCAGTATATAAAATAACAAGGGACGGGCTGCGTGAGAAAACGTTAACACTGTTCCCTAATGAAAATGTATCAATGGACTGTAAGCCCGATTCATCGATATTGTGAGCATGCTGAATTTTTTGTAAATAGCTTCGTTGTAAGCTTAAAAGATCGGGTTCGGATTTTAACATTTCTGACTGAATATCCTGAAATAAATATGAAACATTTAAATAAGCATTTCCTTGGGTTAATTTAAATATGTGTAGCCCAAATTAAATTCCCAACATGCATTTTTAGAAGGGAAACACGACAATGAAAGCGAGATTTGTTTTTAATATACCGAAAATCGCTATTTCTGGAAACTGATTAATTCTAAATAAAAATCAAATAAATTCCAAATGTAAAAGAAAGAGAGAATGCTTGGTATTAAAATGTCGTATCATATCAGGAGAATTAAATGCTACTAAAGACATCTGAAGAAATAGCCGATAAAAGGTTTAGATCATTTCTTCGTTCACCTGCACTTAAATTTCAAACACAACAGAACTTGTAGTTTTTGCCGTGAAACTTCATGACTTCTATAAACTTATAAGACTCACCGTAAAACTCTCCAGAAAGTTTCTCTGAGGTCCATACTACAATTGTACCAAATCTGGTGTCGATCCGAGGTCTGGTTTGAATTCTAGAGTAATATGCTACATTGTTGTTGATGTGATTTTTTTTTTTTTTTTTTTTTTTTAAGAAGGGGGGGGGGAATTATTTATTTTATGCCTCTTTTAAACTACGAATTGTAACTACTTCCACATCCTTAAGCCTTATTGTGACCTTTGAGTCAAGGTCAAAGGTCAAGGTCAAAGGTCAAGGTCATTAAAAAAAAAAAAAAAAAAAAAAAAAAAAAAAAAAAACAAGAAATCTTTACTTTCTGTATTTTTACCTGATACTGGAGCTGGATGCATGTCCTAAGTTTTCTATTTGACCCAATGTCAAGGTCAAAGGTCAAGGTCAAAGTTCAAGGTCATTTGGTGAATTGCTATATTTTACACATATATAAGGGATTTGACCTTGACCTTTGACCTTGACCTATATTTCAAGGTCAAAGGTTCAAATATGCCGATGCAGTTGGTCCCATGTCTCTAGGATACACCATTTTTAAAATAAGTTCATTAAATGTAAGTAGCGTAAACTTTCAGGGGCAGTAACTCATACAAGGGACCAAAGAATGCCTTCGCAATGATAGAATGAAGAGAGTACTAAATGAGTCGAAGACACTGATGAAGGTTTGGAATCTCTACGGTTTACGGTTTCGGAGGAGTAGCGATAACAAGGTTTTGTTGCAAAAGGGGTGACAACTTTTGAATGGGTCAAGCTCGGGGGACAAGAATGAAATCTTTGAAATAGTTTTAGAAGGACATATTATGGATGGAAAGATATTCAGTATATGTTGAAAGACAAAAGAGATATTAAAAAAGCTAATTTTCTCATTTTTTGAATGACCTTGACCTTTGACCTTCACAAAAATTTCAAGGTCAGAGGTCACAAAATCTAATGCAGTTGGTCCCATGTCTTTACGACTTATCGTTTAGAGAATTTTGTCATTATTCGTAAACATCAAAAACTCTCAGGGGCAGTAATTTATAAAAGGGCTCGACAAATCGTTTCGCAATGAAAAGATTGAAAAGTCCTCTCGAGTAGTCGAAAACATTGGTGAAGGTTCTGTATCTCTACGGTTTATGGTTTCGAAGGAGTAGCGATAACAGGCTATTCTTGCGAAGGGGGCAATAACTTCGTAATAGGTCATGGGTCAAACACGGGGGGTCGTTTTTCGAAATAACTTTTAATGTCCAGTATCATGAACTATAAAGTTTCTCGATAAGTCTTGCGGTTTCAAAAGTCCGGGAAGAAAAAGAATAATAATAATAATAATAATAATAATAAACATAAGCATTTCAAGAGGTCTTTCCACAGAAAGGTGGAAAGACCTAATAAAGCACTAGGAGACTAATTGTTCAGAGAACAATTAGAGGCCTTTCCACCTTTTTAAGTGTTTCCGTGTCATTTGGGTTGAAAAAAAGGAGAAAAAATGGAAAAAAAAAAAAAAAAAAAAAAAAATGCTCCTCCAGCTGGGCTCGAACTCAAAACCCTTGGGTTGAAAGGCAGGTGCGCTAACCATTCGGCCACGCATTTCGATAACATACGTAAGTTAATTGTTTAAGACTATAGAAGAAATGCAAGCGTATTTTTAGAATCGGTAGGGGAAGAAAGAAGTTCCGTAAAAGGAAATAGTTCCTGAACTTGCAAGCAGTATATAAAATAACAAGGGACGGGCTGCGTGAGAAAACGTTAACACTGTTCCCTAATGAAAATGTATCAATGGACTGTAAGCCCGATTCATCGATATTGTGAGCATGCTGAATTTTTTGTAAATAGCTTCGTTGTAAGCTTAAAAGATCGGGTTCGGATTTTAACATTTCTGACTGAATATCCTGAAATAAATATGAAACATTTAAATAAGCATTTCCTTGGGTTAATTTAAATATGTGTAGCCCAAATTAAATTCCCAACATGCATTTTTAGAAGGGAAACACGACAATGAAAGCGAGATTTGTTTTTAATATACCGAAAATCGCTATTTCTGGAAACTGATTAATTCTAAATAAAAATCAAATAAATTCCAAATGTAAAAGAAAGAGAGAATGCTTGGTATTAAAATGTCGTATCATATCAGGAGAATTAAATGCTACTAAAGACATCTGAAGAAATAGCCGATAAAAGGTTTAGATCATTTCTTCGTTCACCTGCACTTAAATTTCAAACACAACAGAACTTGTAGTTTTTGCCGTGAAACTTCATGACTTCTATAAACTTATAAGACTCACCGTAAAACTCTCCAGAAAGTTTCTCTGAGGTCCATACTACAATTGTACCAAATCTGGTGTCGATCCGAGGTCTGGTTTGAATTCTAGAGTAATATGCTACATTGTTGTTGATGTGATTTTTTTTTTTTTTTTTTTTTTTTAAGAAGGGGGGGGGGAATTATTTATTTTATGCCTCTTTTAAACTACGAATTGTAACTACTTCCACATCCTTAAGCCTTATTGTGACCTTTGAGTCAAGGTCAAAGGTCAAGGTCAAAGGTCAAGGTCATTAAAAAAAAAAAAAAAAAAAAAAAAAAAAAAAAAAAACAAGAAATCTTTACTTTCTGTATTTTTACCTGATACTGGAGCTGGATGCATGTCCTAAGTTTTCTATTTGACCCAATGTCAAGGTCAAAGGTCAAGGTCAAAGTTCAAGGTCATTTGGTGAATTGCTATATTTTACACATATATAAGGGATTTGACCTTGACCTTTGACCTTGACCTATATTTCAAGGTCAAAGGTTCAAATATGCCGATGCAGTTGGTCCCATGTCTCTAGGATACACCATTTTTAAAATAAGTTCATTAAATGTAAGTAGCGTAAACTTTCAGGGGCAGTAACTCATACAAGGGACCAAAGAATGCCTTCGCAATGATAGAATGAAGAGAGTACTAAATGAGTCGAAGACACTGATGAAGGTTTGGAATCTCTACGGTTTACGGTTTCGGAGGAGTAGCGATAACAAGGTTTTGTTGCAAAAGGGGTGACAACTTTTGAATGGGTCAAGCTCGGGGGACAAGAATGAAATCTTTGAAATAGTTTTAGAAGGACATATTATGGATGGAAAGATATTCAGTATATGTTGAAAGACAAAAGAGATATTAAAAAAGCTAATTTTCTCATTTTTTGAATGACCTTGACCTTTGACCTTCACAAAAATTTCAAGGTCAGAGGTCACAAAATCTAATGCAGTTGGTCCCATGTCTTTACGACTTATCGTTTAGAGAATTTTGTCATTATTCGTAAACATCAAAAACTCTCAGGGGCAGTAATTTATAAAAGGGCTCGACAAATCGTTTCGCAATGAAAAGATTGAAAAGTCCTCTCGAGTAGTCGAAAACATTGGTGAAGGTTCTGTATCTCTACGGTTTATGGTTTCGAAGGAGTAGCGATAACAGGCTATTCTTGCGAAGGGGGCAATAACTTCGTAATAGGTCATGGGTCAAACACGGGGGGTCGTTTTTCGAAATAACTTTTAATGTCCAGTATCATGAACTATAAAGTTTCTCGATAAGTCTTGCGGTTTCAAAAGTCCGGGAAGAAAAAGAATAATAATAATAATAATAATAATAACTAGGAGACTAATTGTTCAGAGAACAATTAGAGGCCTTTCCACCTTTTTAAGTGTTTCCGTGTCATTTATGTTGAAAAAAAAGGAGAAAAATGCAAAAAATGCACACCAAAAAAAAAAAAAAAAAAAAAAAAAAAAAAATGCTCCTCCAGCTGGGATCGAACTCAAAACCCTTGGGTTGAAAGGCAGGTGCGCTAACCATTCGGCCACGCTTTCCGATAACATACGTAGGTTAATTGTTTAAGACTATAGAAGAAATGCAAGCGTATTTTTGGAATCGGTAGGGGAAGAAAGAAGTTCCGTAAAAGGAAATAGTTCCTGAACTTGCAAGCAGTATATAAAATAATAAGGGACGGGCTGCGTGAGAAAACGTTAACACTGTTCCCTAAGGAAAATGTATTAATGGACTGTAGCCCGATTCATCGATATTGTGCGCATGTTGAATTTTTTGTAAATAGCTTTCTTGTAAGCTTAAAAGATCGGGTTCTGATTTTAACCTTTCTGACTGAATATCCTGAAATAAATATGAAACATTAAAATAAGCATTTCTTTGGGTTAAATTAAATATGTGTATCACAAATTAAACTCCCAACATGCATTTTTAGAAGGGAAACACGACAATGAAAGCGAGAATTGTTTTTAATATACCGAAAATCGCTATTTCTGGAAACTGATTAATTCTAAATAAAAATCAAATAAATTCCAAATGTAAGAGAAAGAGAGAATGCTTGGTATTAAAATGTCGTATCATATCAGGAGAATCGAATGCTACTAACGACATCTGAAGAAATAGCCGATAAAAGGTTTAGATCACTTCTTCGTTCACCTGCACTTAAATTTCAAACACAACAGAACTTGTAGTTTTTGCCGTGAAACTTCATGACTTCTATAAACTTACAAGACTCACCGTAAAACTCTACAGAAAGTTTCTCTGAGGTCTATACTACATTTGTACCAAATTTGGTGTCGATCCGAGGTCTGGTTTGAATTCTAGAGTAATATTCTACATTGTTGTTGATGTGATTTTTTTTTTTTTTTTTTTTTTAAGAAAAGGGGGGGGGGGGTGAGGTGAATTATTTATTTTATGCCTCTTTTAAACTACGAATTGTAACTACTTCCACATCCTTAAGCCTTATTGTGACCTTTGAGTCAAGGTCAAAGGTCAAGGGTCAAGGTCATTCAAAAAAAAAAAAAAAAAAAAAAATCTTTACTTTCTGTATTTTTACCTGATACTGGAGCTGGATGCATGTCCTAACTTTTCTATTTGACCCAATGTCAAGGTCAAAGGTCAAGGTCAAAGTTCAAGGTCATTTGGTGAATTGCTATATTTTACACATATATAAGGGATTTCTTATGTTTTTAAATGACCTTGACCTTTGACCTTGACCTATATTTCAAGGTCAAAGGTCAAATATGCCGAAGCAGTTGGTACCATGTCTCTAGGATACACCGTTTTAAAAATAAGTTCATTAAATGTAAGTAGCGTAAACTTTCAGGGGCAGTAACTCATACAAGGGTCCAAAGAATGCTTTTGCAATGATAGAATGAAGAGAGTACAAAATGAGTCGAAGACACTGATGAAGGTTTGGAATCTCTACGGTTTACGGTTTCGGAGGAGTAGCGATAACAAGGTTTTGTTGCAAAAGGGGTGACAACTTTTGAATGGGTCAAGCTCGGGGGACAAGAATGAATTCTTTGAAATAGTTTTAGAAGGACATATTATAGATGCAAAGATATTCAGTATGTGTTGAAAGACAAAAGAGATATTAAAAAAGCTAATTTTCTCATATTTTGAATGACCTTGACCTTTGACCTTCACAAAAATTTCAAGGTCAGAGGTCACAAAATCTAATGCAGTTGGTCCCATGTCTTTACGACTTATCGTTTAGAGAATTTTGTCATTATTCGTAAACATCAAAAACTCTCAGGGGCAGTAATTTATTAAAGGGCTCGACAAATCGTTTCGCAATGAAAAGATTGAAAAGTCCTCTCGAGTAGTCGAAAACATTGGTGAAGGTTCTGTACCTCTACGGTTTATGGTTTCGAAGGAGTAGCGATAACAGGCTATTCTTGCGAAAGGGGCAATAACTTCGTAAGAGGTCATGGGTCAAACACGGGGGGTCGTTTTTTGAAATAACTTTTAATGTCCAGTATCATGAACTATAAAGTTTTTCGATAAGTCTTGTGGTTTCAAAAGTCCGGGAAGAAAAAAAATAATAATAATAAACATAAGCATTTCAAGAGGTCTTTCCACAGAAAGGTGGAAAGACCTAATAAACATAAGCATTTCAAGAGGTCTTTCCACAGAAAGGTGGAAAGACCTAATAAAGCACTAGGAGACTAATTGTTCAGAGAACAATTAGAGGCCTTTCCACCTTTTTAAGTGTTTCCGTGTCATTTGGGTTGAAAAAAAGGAGAAAAAATGGAAAAAAAAAAAAAAAAAAAAAAAAAATGCTCCTCCAGCTGGGCTCGAACTCAAAACCCTTGGGTTGAAAGGCAGGTGCGCTAACCATTCGGCCACGCATTTCGATAACATACGTAAGTTAATTGTTTAAGACTATAGAAGAAATGCAAGCGTATTTTTAGAATCGGTAGGGGAAGAAAGAAGTTCCGTAAAAGGAAATAGTTCCTGAACTTGCAAGCAGTATATAAAATAACAAGGGACGGGCTGCGTGAGAAAACGTTAACACTGTTCCCTAATGAAAATGTATCAATGGACTGTAAGCCCGATTCATCGATATTGTGAGCATGCTGAATTTTTTGTAAATAGCTTTCTTGTAAGCTTAAAAGATCGGGTTCGGATTTTAACCTTTCTGACTGAATATCCTGAAATAAATATGAAACATTAAAATAAGCATTTCTTTGGGTTAAATTAAATATGTGTATCACAAATTAAACTCCCAACATGCATTTTTAGAAGGGAAACACGACAATGAAAGCGAGAATTGTTTTTAATATACCGAAAATCGCTATTTCTGGAAACTGATTAATTCTAAATAAAAATCAAATAAATTCCAAATGTAAGAGAAAGAGAGAATGCTTGGTATTAAAATGTCGTATCATATCAGGAGAATCGAATGCTACTAACGACATCTGAAGAAATAGCCGATAAAAGGTTTAGATCACTTCTTCGTTCACCTGCACTTAAATTTCAAACACAACAGAACTTGTAGTTTTTGCCGTGAAACTTCATGACTTCTATAAACTTATAAGACTCACCGTAAAACTCTACAGAAAGTTTCTCTGAGGTCTATACTACATTTGTACCAAATTTGGTGTCGATCCGAGGTCTGGTTTGAATTCTAGAGTAATATTCTACATTGTTGTTGATGTGATTTTTTTTTTTTTTTTTTTTTTAAGAAAAGGGGGGGGGGGGTGAGGTGAATTATTTATTTTATGCCTCTTTTAAACTACGAATTGTAACTACTTCCACATCCTTAAGCCTTATTGTGACCTTTGAGTCAAGGTCAAAGGTCAAGGGTCAAGGTCATTCAAAAAAAAAAAAAAAAAAAAAAATCTTTACTTTCTGTATTTTTACCTGATACTGGAGCTGGATGCATGTCCTAACTTTTCTATTTGACCCAATGTCAAGGTCAAAGGTCAAGGTCAAAGTTCAAGGTCATTTGGTGAATTGCTATATTTTACACATATATAAGGGATTTCTTATGTTTTTAAATGACCTTGACCTTTGACCTTGACCTATATTTCAAGGTCAAAGGTCAAATATGCCGAAGCAGTTGGTACCATGTCTCTAGGATACACCGTTTTAAAAATAAGTTCATTAAATGTAAGTAGCGTAAACTTTCAGGGGCAGTAACTCATACAAGGGTCCAAAGAATGCTTTTGCAATGATAGAATGAAGAGAGTACAAAATGAGTCGAAGACACTGATGAAGGTTTGGAATCTCTACGGTTTACGGTTTCGGAGGAGTAGCGATAACAAGGTTTTGTTGCAAAAGGGGTGACAACTTTTGAATGGGTCAAGCTCGGGGGACAAGAATGAATTCTTTGAAATAGTTTTAGAAGGACATATTATGGATGCAAAGATATTCAGTATGTGTTGAAAGACAAAAGAGATATTAAAAAAGCTAATTTTCTCATATTTTGAATGACCTTGACCTTTGACCTTCACAAAAATTTCAAGGTCAGAGGTCACAAAATCTAATGCAGTTGGTCCCATGTCTTTACGACTTATCGTTTAGAGAATTTTGTCATTATTCGTAAACATCAAAAACTCTCAGGGGCAGTAATTTATTAAAGGGCTCGACAAATCGTTTCGCAATGAAAAGATTGAAAAGTCCTCTCGAGTAGTCGAAAACATTGGTGAAGGTTCTGTACCTCTACGGTTTATGGTTTCGAAGGAGTAGCGATAACAGGCTATTCTTGCGAAAGGGGCAATAACTTCGTAAGAGGTCATGGGTCAAACACGGGGGGTCGTTTTTTGAAATAACTTTTAATGTCCAGTATCATGAACTATAAAGTTTTTCGATAAGTCTTGTGGTTTCAAAAGTCCGGGAAGAAAAAAAATAATAATAATAAACATAAGCATTTCAAGAGGTCTTTCCACAGAAAGGTGGAAAGACCTAATAAACATAAGCATTTCAAGAGGTCTTTCCACAGAAAGGTGGAAAGACCTAATAAAGCACTAGGAGACTAATTGTTCAGAGAACAATTAGAGGCCTTTCCACCTTTTTAAGTGTTTCCGTGTCATTTGGGTTGAAAAAAAGGAGAAAAAATGGAAAAAAAAAAAAAAAAAAAAAAAAAATGCTCCTCCAGCTGGGCTCGAACTCAAAACCCTTGGGTTGAAAGGCAGGTGCGCTAACCATTCGGCCACGCATTTCGATAACATACGTAAGTTAATTGTTTAAGACTATAGAAGAAATGCAAGCGTATTTTTAGAATCGGTAGGGGAAGAAAGAAGTTCCGTAAAAGGAAATAGTTCCTGAACTTGCAAGCAGTATATAAAATAACAAGGGACGGGCTGCGTGAGAAAACGTTAACACTGTTCCCTAATGAAAATGTATCAATGGACTGTAAGCCCGATTCATCGATATTGTGAGCATGCTGAATTTTTTGTAAATAGCTTTCTTGTAAGCTTAAAAGATCGGGTTCGGATTTTAACCTTTCTGACTGAATATCCTGAAATAAATATGAAACATTAAAATAAGCATTTCTTTGGGTTAAATTAAATATGTGTATCACAAATTAAACTCCCAACATGCATTTTTAGAAGGGAAACACGACAATGAAAGCGAGAATTGTTTTTAATATACCGAAAATCGCTATTTCTGGAAACTGATTAATTCTAAATAAAAATCAAATAAATTCCAAATGTAAGAGAAAGAGAGAATGCTTGGTATTAAAATGTCGTATCATATCAGGAGAATCGAATGCTACTAACGACATCTGAAGAAATAGCCGATAAAAGGTTTAGATCACTTCTTCGTTCACCTGCACTTAAATTTCAAACACAACAGAACTTGTAGTTTTTGCCGTGAAACTTCATGACTTCTATAAACTTATAAGACTCACCGTAAAACTCTACAGAAAGTTTCTCTGAGGTCTATACTACATTTGTACCAAATTTGGTGTCGATCCGAGGTCTGGTTTGAATTCTAGAGTAATATTCTACATTGTTGTTGATGTGATTTTTTTTTTTTTTTTTTTTTTAAGAAAAGGGGGGGGGGGGTGAGGTGAATTATTTATTTTATGCCTCTTTTAAACTACGAATTGTAACTACTTCCACATCCTTAAGCCTTATTGTGACCTTTGAGTCAAGGTCAAAGGTCAAGGGTCAAGGTCATTCAAAAAAAAAAAAAAAAAAAAAAATCTTTACTTTCTGTATTTTTACCTGATACTGGAGCTGGATGCATGTCCTAACTTTTCTATTTGACCCAATGTCAAGGTCAAAGGTCAAGGTCAAAGTTCAAGGTCATTTGGTGAATTGCTATATTTTACACATATATAAGGGATTTCTTATGTTTTTAAATGACCTTGACCTTTGACCTTGACCTATATTTCAAGGTCAAAGGTCAAATATGCCGAAGCAGTTGGTACCATGTCTCTAGGATACACCGTTTTAAAAATAAGTTCATTAAATGTAAGTAGCGTAAACTTTCAGGGGCAGTAACTCATACAAGGGTCCAAAGAATGCTTTTGCAATGATAGAATGAAGAGAGTACAAAATGAGTCGAAGACACTGATGAAGGTTTGGAATCTCTACGGTTTACGGTTTCGGAGGAGTAGCGATAACAAGGTTTTGTTGCAAAAGGGGTGACAACTTTTGAATGGGTCAAGCTCGGGGGACAAGAATGAATTCTTTGAAATAGTTTTAGAAGGACATATTATGGATGCAAAGATATTCAGTATGTGTTGAAAGACAAAAGAGATATTAAAAAAGCTAATTTTCTCATATTTTGAATGACCTTGACCTTTGACCTTCACAAAAATTTCAAGGTCAGAGGTCACAAAATCTAATGCAGTTGGTCCCATGTCTTTACGACTTATCGTTTAGAGAATTTTGTCATTATTCGTAAACATCAAAAACTCTCAGGGGCAGTAATTTATTAAAGGGCTCGACAAATCGTTTCGCAATGAAAAGATTGAAAAGTCCTCTCGAGTAGTCGAAAACATTGGTGAAGGTTCTGTACCTCTACGGTTTATGGTTTCGAAGGAGTAGCGATAACAGGCTATTCTTGCGAAAGGGGCAATAACTTCGTAAGAGGTCATGGGTCAAACACGGGGGGTCGTTTTTTGAAATAACTTTTAATGTCCAGTATCATGAACTATAAAGTTTTTCGATAAGTCTTGTGGTTTCAAAAGTCCGGGAAGAAAAAAAATAATAATAATAAACATAAGCATTTCAAGAGGTCTTTCCACAGAAAGGTGGAAAGACCTAATAAACATAAGCATTTCAAGAGGTCTTTCCACAGAAAGGTGGAAAGACCTAATAAAGCACTAGGAGACTAATTGTTCAGAGAACAATTAGAGGCCTTTCCACCTTTTTAAGTGTTTCCGTGTCATTTGGGTTGAAAAAAAGGAGAAAAAATGGAAAAAAAAAAAAAAAAAAAAAAAATGCTCCTCCAGCTGGGCTCGAACTCAAAACCCTTGGGTTGAAAGGCAGGTGCGCTAACCATTCGGCCACGCATTTCGATAACATACGTAAGTTAATTGTTTAAGACTATAGAAGAAATGCAAGCGTATTTTTAGAATCGGTAGGGGAAGAAAGAAGTTCCGTAAAAGGAAATAGTTCCTGAACTTGCAAGCAGTATATAAAATAACAAGGGACGGGCTGCGTGAGAAAACGTTAACACTGTTCCCTAATGAAAATGTATCAATGGACTGTAAGCCCGATTCATCGATATTGTGAGCATGCTGAATTTTTTGTAAATAGCTTCGTTGTAAGCTTAAAAGATCGGGTTCGGATTTTAACATTTCTGACTGAATATCCTGAAATAAATATGAAACATTTAAATAAGCATTTCCTTGGGTTAATTTAAATATGTGTAGCCCAAATTAAATTCCCAACATGCATTTTTAGAAGGGAAACACGACAATGAAAGCGAGATTTGTTTTTAATATACCGAAAATCGCTATTTCTGGAAACTGATTAATTCTAAATAAAAATCAAATAAATTCCAAATGTAAAAGAAAGAGAGAATGCTTGGTATTAAAATGTCGTATCATATCAGGAGAATTAAATGCTACTAAAGACATCTGAAGAAATAGCCGATAAAAGGTTTAGATCATTTCTTCGTTCACCTGCACTTAAATTTCAAACACAACAGAACTTGTAGTTTTTGCCGTGAAACTTCATGACTTCTATAAACTTATAAGACTCACCGTAAAACTCTCCAGAAAGTTTCTCTGAGGTCCATACTACAATTGTACCAAATCTGGTGTCGATCCGAGGTCTGGTTTGAATTCTAGAGTAATATGCTACATTGTTGTTGATGTGATTTTTTTTTTTTTTTTTTTTTTTTTAAGAAGGGGGGGGGGGAATTATTTATTTTATGCCTCTTTTAAACTACGAATTGTAACTACTTCCACATCCTTAAGCCTTATTGTGACCTTTGAGTCAAGGTCAAAGGTCAAGGTCAAAGGTCAAGGTCATTAAAAAAAAAAAAAAAAAAAAAAAAAAAAAAAAAAAAACAAGAAATCTTTACTTTCTGTATTTTTACCTGATACTGGAGCTGGATGCATGTCCTAAGTTTTCTATTTGACCCAATGTCAAGGTCAAAGGTCAAGGTCAAAGTTCAAGGTCATTTGGTGAATTGCTATATTTTACACATATATAAGGGATTTGACCTTGACCTTTGACCTTGACCTATATTTCAAGGTCAAAGGTTCAAATATGCCGATGCAGTTGGTCCCATGTCTCTAGGATACACCATTTTTAAAATAAGTTCATTAAATGTAAGTAGCGTAAACTTTCAGGGGCAGTAACTCATACAAGGGACCAAAGAATGCCTTCGCAATGATAGAATGAAGAGAGTACTAAATGAGTCGAAGACACTGATGAAGGTTTGGAATCTCTACGGTTTACGGTTTCAGAGGAGTAGCGATAACAAGGTTTTGTTGCAAAAGGGGTGACAACTTTTGAATGGGTCAAGCTCGGGGGACAAGAATGAAATCTTTGAAATAGTTTTAGAAGGACATATTATGGATGGAAAGATATTCAGTATATGTTGAAAGACAAAAGAGATATTAAAAAAGCTAATTTTCTCATTTTTTGAATGACCTTGACCTTTGACCTTCACAAAAATTTCAAGGTCAGAGGTCACAAAATCTAATGCAGTTGGTCCCATGTCTTTACGACTTATCGTTTAGAGAATTTTGTCATTATTCGTAAACATCAAAAACTCTCAGGGGCAGTAATTTATAAAAGGGCTCGACAAATCGTTTCGCAATGAAAAGATTGAAAAGTCCTCTCGAGTAGTCGAAAACATTGGTGAAGGTTCTGTATCTCTACGGTTTATGGTTTCGAAGGAGTAGCGATAACAGGCTATTCTTGCGAAGGGGGCAATAACTTCGTAATAGGTCATGGGTCAAACACGGGGGGTCGTTTTTCGAAATAACTTTTAATGTCCAGTATCATGAACTATAAAGTTTCTCGATAAGTCTTGCGGTTTCAAAAGTCCGGGAAGAAAAAGAATAATAATAATAATAATAATAATAATAAACATAAGCATTTCAAGAGGTCTTTCCACAGAAAGGTGGAAAGACCTAATAAAGCACTAGGAGACTAATTGTTCAGAGAACAATTAGAGGCCTTTCCACCTTTTTAAGTGTTTCCGTGTCATTTGGGTTGAAAAAAAGGAGAAAAAATGGAAAAAAAAAAAAAAAAAAAAAAAAAATGCTCCTCCAGCTGGGCTCGAACTCAAAACCCTTGGGTTGAAAGGCAGGTGCGCTAACCATTCGGCCACGCATTTCGATAACATACGTAAGTTAATTGTTTAAGACTATAGAAGAAATGCAAGCGTATTTTTAGAATCGGTAGGGGAAGAAAGAAGTTCCGTAAAAGGAAATAGTTCCTGAACTTGCAAGCAGTATATAAAATAACAAGGGACGGGCTGCGTGAGAAAACGTTAACACTGTTCCCTAATGAAAATGTATCAATGGACTGTAAGCCCGATTCATCGATATTGTGAGCATGCTGAATTTTTTGTAAATAGCTTCGTTGTAAGCTTAAAAGATCGGGTTCGGATTTTAACATTTCTGACTGAATATCCTGAAATAAATATGAAACATTTAAATAAGCATTTCCTTGGGTTAATTTAAATATGTGTAGCCCAAATTAAATTCCCAACATGCATTTTTAGAAGGGAAACACGACAATGAAAGCGAGATTTGTTTTTAATATACCGAAAATCGCTATTTCTGGAAACTGATTAATTCTAAATAAAAATCAAATAAATTCCAAATGTAAAAGAAAGAGAGAATGCTTGGTATTAAAATGTCGTATCATATCAGGAGAATTAAATGCTACTAAAGACATCTGAAGAAATAGCCGATAAAAGGTTTAGATCATTTCTTCGTTCACCTGCACTTAAATTTCAAACACAACAGAACTTGTAGTTTTTGCCGTGAAACTTCATGACTTCTATAAACTTATAAGACTCACCGTAAAACTCTCCAGAAAGTTTCTCTGAGGTCCATACTACAATTGTACCAAATCTGGTGTCGATCCGAGGTCTGGTTTGAATTCTAGAGTAATATGCTACATTGTTGTTGATGTGATTTTTTTTTTTTTTTTTTTTTTTAAGAAGGGGGGGGGGAATTATTTATTTTATGCCTCTTTTAAACTACGAATTGTAACTACTTCCACATCCTTAAGCCTTATTGTGACCTTTGAGTCAAGGTCAAAGGTCAAGGTCAAAGGTCAAGGTCATTAAAAAAAAAAAAAAAAAAAAAAAAAAAAAAAAAAACAAGAAATCTTTACTTTCTGTATTTTTACCTGATACTGGAGCTGGATGCATGTCCTAAGTTTTCTATTTGACCCAATGTCAAGGTCAAAGGTCAAGGTCAAAGTTCAAGGTCATTTGGTGAATTGCTATATTTTACACATATATAAGGGATTTGACCTTGACCTTTGACCTTGACCTATATTTCAAGGTCAAAGGTTCAAATATGCCGATGCAGTTGGTCCCATGTCTCTAGGATACACCATTTTTAAAATAAGTTCATTAAATGTAAGTAGCGTAAACTTTCAGGGGCAGTAACTCATACAAGGGACCAAAGAATGCCTTCGCAATGATAGAATGAAGAGAGTACTAAATGAGTCGAAGACACTGATGAAGGTTTGGAATCTCTACGGTTTACGGTTTCGGAGGAGTAGCGATAACAAGGTTTTGTTGCAAAAGGGGTGACAACTTTTGAATGGGTCAAGCTCGGGGGACAAGAATGAAATCTTTGAAATAGTTTTAGAAGGACATATTATGGATGGAAAGATATTCAGTATATGTTGAAAGACAAAAGAGATATTAAAAAAGCTAATTTTCTCATTTTTTGAATGACCTTGACCTTTGACCTTCACAAAAATTTCAAGGTCAGAGGTCACAAAATCTAATGCAGTTGGTCCCATGTCTTTACGACTTATCGTTTAGAGAATTTTGTCATTATTCGTAAACATCAAAAACTCTCAGGGGCAGTAATTTATAAAAGGGCTCGACAAATCGTTTCGCAATGAAAAGATTGAAAAGTCCTCTCGAGTAGTCGAAAACATTGGTGAAGGTTCTGTATCTCTACGGTTTATGGTTTCGAAGGAGTAGCGATAACAGGCTATTCTTGCGAAGGGGGCAATAACTTCGTAATAGGTCATGGGTCAAACACGGGGGGTCGTTTTTCGAAATAACTTTTAATGTCCAGTATCATGAACTATAAAGTTTCTCGATAAGTCTTGCGGTTTCAAAAGTCCGGGAAGAAAAAGAATAATAATAATAACTAGTAGACTAATTGTTCTCGAACAATTAGAGGTCTTTCCACCTTTAAATTTCATATATTCTTCATATTTAACTCTCTACTCTTTATTTTTATACAAAAGAAACCAGAAATGGCTTGAGAGATGGAAAAAATGAAAATTTAAAAATTTTGAAATGACCTTGACCTTTGACCTTGAACAAATATTCAAGGTCAAAGGTCAAGGGTCACATTGCACTGAACCCCATCCTTCTACGACTTTTAGTTTTAAAATTATAAGGTTTAATAGTAAGTGCAAAGACGTTAAAGGGCAATAACTTATATAAGGGGTCAGCAGATCCTTTTGCACTAATAGATTGAAGTTGTGACTAAAGACCCTAAAGACATTAGTGAAGGTTTCGTGTCTCTGCGATTTACGGTTTAGGAGAAGTAGCGATAACAAGGTTTTTCGCACAAGGGGCAATAACTTTCAAAGGGGCTAAGCTTAGGGGACAAGAATGAAATCTTTGGGATAGATTTAAGAGTACATATTAATGATGCAAAGACCAATAGTATATATTGAAAGACAAAAGAGCTGTAAAAAGAGCTTAATTTCTCATTTTTGGAATGACCTTGACCTTTGACCTTTACATATATTTTTAGGTCAAAGGTCAATGAATCTTATGCAGTTGGTCCCATGTCTCTACGACTTATCGTTTTGAAAATTTTTCATTATTCATAAATATCAAAGACTTTCAGGGGCAATAACTCATAAAAGGGGTGCACGAATACTTTCGCAATGAAAAGATTGAAGAGTCCCCTCAATTAGTCGAAGACATTGGTGAAGGTTCCATACCTCTACGGTTTACGGTTTCGAAGGAGTAGCGATAACAAGGTTTTATTGCGAAAGGGGTTGTAACTCCTTAAGAGGTCAAAGTTCATACACGCAGGGTCAACTACAAAAATCTTTTAAAGAGTACATTCTTATAGACTATAAATCTTTTTGATATATCTTGAAACATAGAATCACATCAGGGGGTGGAAAAATAATAATAATAATAATAATAATAATAATAATAAACAGAAGAATATCAATAGGTCTTTCCACAGAAAGGTGGAAAGACCTAATAATAATAATAATAAACATAAGCATTTCAAGAGGTCTTTCCACAGAAAGGTGGAAAGACCTAATAAAGCACTAGGAGACTAATTGTTCAGAGAACAATTAGAGGCCTTTCCACCTTTTTAAGTGTTTCCGTGTCATTTGGGTTGAAAAAAAGGAGAAAAAATGGAAAAAAAAAAAAAAAAAAATGCTCCTCCAGCTGGGCTCGAACTCAAAACCCTTGGGTTGAAAGGCAGGTGCGCTAACCATTCGGCCACGCATTTCGATAACATACGTAAGTTAATTGTTTAAGACTATAGAAGAAATGCAAGCGTATTTTTAGAATCGGTAGGGGAAGAAAGAAGTTCCGTAAAAGGAAATAGTTCCTGAACTTGCAAGCAGTATATAAAATAACAAGGGACGGGCTGCGTGAGAAAACGTTAACACTGTTCCCTAATGAAAATGTATCAATGGACTGTAAGCCCGATTCATCGATATTGTGAGCATGCTGAATTTTTTGTAAATAGCTTCGTTGTAAGCTTAAAAGATCGGGTTCGGATTTTAACATTTCTGACTGAATATCCTGAAATAAATATGAAACATTTAAATAAGCATTTCCTTGGGTTAATTTAAATATGTGTAGCCCAAATTAAATTCCCAACATGCATTTTTAGAAGGGAAACACGACAATGAAAGCGAGATTTGTTTTTAATATACCGAAAATCGCTATTTCTGGAAACTGATTAATTCTAAATAAAAATCAAATAAATTCCAAATGTAAAAGAAAGAGAGAATGCTTGGTATTAAAATGTCGTATCATATCAGGAGAATTAAATGCTACTAAAGACATCTGAAGAAATAGCCGATAAAAGGTTTAGATCATTTCTTCGTTCACCTGCACTTAAATTTCAAACACAACAGAACTTGTAGTTTTTGCCGTGAAACTTCATGACTTCTATAAACTTATAAGACTCACCGTAAAACTCTCCAGAAAGTTTCTCTGAGGTCCATACTACAATTGTACCAAATCTGGTGTCGATCCGAGGTCTGGTTTGAATTCTAGAGTAATATGCTACATTGTTGTTGATGTGATTTTTTTTTTTTTTTTTTTTTTTTAAGAAGGGGGGGGGGAATTATTTATTTTATGCCTCTTTTAAACTACGAATTGTAACTACTTCCACATCCTTAAGCCTTATTGTGACCTTTGAGTCAAGGTCAAAGGTCAAGGTCAAAGGTCAAGGTCATTAAAAAAAAAAAAAAAAAAAAAAAAAAAAAAAAAACAAGAAATCTTTACTTTCTGTATTTTTACCTGATACTGGAGCTGGATGCATGTCCTAAGTTTTCTATTTGACCCAATGTCAAGGTCAAAGGTCAAGGTCAAAGTTCAAGGTCATTTGTGAATTGCTATATTTTACACATATATAAGGGATTTGACCTTGACCTTTGACCTTGACCTATATTTCAAGGTCAAAGGTTCAAATATGCCGATGCAGTTGGTCCCATGTCTCTAGGATACACCATTTTTAAAATAAGTTCATTAAATGTAAGTAGCGTAAACTTTCAGGGGCAGTAACTCATACAAGGGACCAAAGAATGCCTTCGCAATGATAGAATGAAGAGAGTACTAAATGAGTCGAAGACACTGATGAAGGTTTGGAATCTCTACGGTTTACGGTTTCGGAGGAGTAGCGATAACAAGGTTTTGTTGCAAAAGGGGTGACAACTTTTGAATGGGTCAAGCTCGGGGGACAAGAATGAAATCTTTGAAATAGTTTTAGAAGGACATATTATGGATGGAAAGATATTCAGTATATGTTGAAAGACAAAAGAGATATTAAAAAAGCTAATTTTCTCATTTTTTGAATGACCTTGACCTTTGACCTTCACAAAAATTTCAAGGTCAGAGGTCACAAAATCTAATGCAGTTGGTCCCATGTCTTTACGACTTATCGTTTAGAGAATTTTGTCATTATTCGTAAACATCAAAAACTCTCAGGGGCAGTAATTTATAAAAGGGCTCGACAAATCGTTTCGCAATGAAAAGATTGAAAAGTCCTCTCGAGTAGTCGAAAACATTGGTGAAGGTTCTGTATCTCTACGGTTTATGGTTTCGAAGGAGTAGCGATAACAGGCTATTCTTGCGAAGGGGGCAATAACTTCGTAATAGGTCATGGGTCAAACACGGGGGGTCGTTTTTCGAAATAACTTTTAATGTCCAGTATCATGAACTATAAAGTTTCTCGATAAGTCTTGCGGTTTCAAAAGTCCGGGAAGAAAAAGAATAATAATAATAATAATAATAATAATAAACATAAGCATTTCAAGAGGTCTTTCCACAGAAAGGTGGAAAGACCTAATAAAGCACTAGGAGACTAATTGTTCAGAGAACAATTAGAGGCCTTTCCACCTTTTTAAGTGTTTCCGTGTCATTTGGGTTGAAAAAAAGGAGAAAAAATGGAGAAAAAAAAAAAAAAAAAAAAATGCTCCTCCAGCTGGGCTCGAACTCAAAACCCTTGGGTTGAAAGGCAGGTGCGCTAACCATTCGGCCACGCATTTCGATAACATACGTAAGTTAATTGTTTAAGACTATAGAAGAAATGCAAGCGTATTTTTAGAATCGGTAGGGGAAGAAAGAAGTTCCGTAAAAGGAAATAGTTCCTGAACTTGCAAGCAGTATATAAAATAACAAGGGACGGGCTGCGTGAGAAAACGTTAACACTGTTCCCTAATGAAAATGTATCAATGGACTGTAAGCCCGATTCATCGATATTGTGAGCATGCTGAATTTTTTGTAAATAGCTTCGTTGTAAGCTTAAAAGATCGGGTTCGGATTTTAACATTTCTGACTGAATATCCTGAAATAAATATGAAACATTTAAATAAGCATTTCCTTGGGTTAATTTAAATATGTGTAGCCCAAATTAAATTCCCAACATGCATTTTTAGAAGGGAAACACGACAATGAAAGCGAGATTTGTTTTTAATATACCGAAAATCGCTATTTCTGGAAACTGATTAATTCTAAATAAAAATCAAATAAATTCCAAATGTAAAAGAAAGAGAGAATGCTTGGTATTAAAATGTCGTATCATATCAGGAGAATTAAATGCTACTAAAGACATCTGAAGAAATAGCCGATAAAAGGTTTAGATCATTTCTTCGTTCACCTGCACTTAAATTTCAAACACAACAGAACTTGTAGTTTTTGCCGTGAAACTTCATGACTTCTATAAACTTATAAGACTCACCGTAAAACTCTCCAGAAAGTTTCTCTGAGGTCCATACTACAATTGTACCAAATCTGGTGTCGATCCGAGGTCTGGTTTGAATTCTAGAGTAATATGCTACATTGTTGTTGATGTGATTTTTTTTTTTTTTTTTTTTTTTTTAAGAAGGGGGGGGGGGGGAATTATTTATTTTATGCCTCTTTTAAACTACGAATTGTAACTACTTCCACATCCTTAAGCCTTATTGTGACCTTTGAGTCAAGGTCAAAGGTCAAGGTCAAAGGTCAAGGTCATTAAAAAAAAAAAAAAAAAAAAAAAAAAAAAAAAAAAAAAAACAAGAAATCTTTACTTTCTGTATTTTTACCTGATACTGGAGCTGGATGCATGTCCTAAGTTTTCTATTTGACCCAATGTCAAGGTCAAAGTTCAAGGTCATTTGGTGAATTGCTATATTTTACACATATATAAGGGATTTGACCTTGACCTTTGACCTTGACCTATATTTCAAGGTCAAAGGTTCAAATATGCCGATGCAGTTGGTCCCATGTCTCTAGGATACACCATTTTTAAAATAAGTTCATTAAATGTAAGTAGCGTAAACTTTCAGGGGCAGTAACTCATACAAGGGACCAAAGAATGCCTTCGCAATGATAGAATGAAGAGAGTACTAAATGAGTCGAAGACACTGATGAAGGTTTGGAATCTCTACGGTTTACGGTTTCGGAGGAGTAGCGATAACAAGGTTTTGTTGCAAAAGGGGTGACAACTTTTGAATGGGTCAAGCTCGGGGGACAAGAATGAAATCTTTGAAATAGTTTTAGAAGGACATATTATGGATGGAAAGATATTCAGTATATGTTGAAAGACAAAAGAGATATTAAAAAAGCTAATTTTCTCATTTTTTGAATGACCTTGACCTTTGACCTTCACAAAAATTTCAAGGTCAGAGGTCACAAAATCTAATGCAGTTGGTCCCATGTCTTTACGACTTATCGTTTAGAGAATTTTGTCATTATTCGTAAACATCAAAAACTCTCAGGGGCAGTAATTTATAAAAGGGCTCGACAAATCGTTTCGCAATGAAAAGATTGAAAAGTCCTCTCGAGTAGTCGAAAACATTGGTGAAGGTTCTGTATCTCTACGGTTTATGGTTTCGAAGGAGTAGCGATAACAGGCTATTCTTGCGAAGGGGGCAATAACTTCGTAATAGGTCATGGGTCAAACACGGGGGGTCGTTTTTCGAAATAACTTTTAATGTCCAGTATCATGAACTATAAAGTTTCTCGATAAGTCTTGCGGTTTCAAAAGTCCGGGAAGAAAAAGAATAATAATAATAATAATAATAATAACTAGGAGACTAATTGTTCAGAGAACAATTAGAGGCCTTTCCACCTTTTTAAGTGTTTCCGTGTCATTTGGGTTGAAAAAAAAAGGAGAAAAATGCAAAAAATGAAAAAAAAAAAAAAAAAAAAAAAAAACTCCTCCAGCTGGGATCGAACTCAAAACCCTTGGATTGAAAGGCAGGTGCGCTAACCATTCGGCCACGCATTCCGATAACATACGTTAGTTAATTGTTTAAGACTATAGAAGAAATGCAAGCGTATTTTTAGAATCGGTAGGGGAAGAAAGAAGTTCCGTAAAAGGAAATAGTTCCTGAACTTGCAAGCAGTATATAAAATAACAAGGGACGGGCTGCGTGAGAAAACGTTAACACTGTTCCCTAATGAAAATGTATTAATGGACTGTAAGCCCGATTCATCGATATCGTGAGCATGCTGAATTTTTTGTAAATAGCTTCGTTGTAAGCTTAAAAGATCGGGTTCGGATTTTAACATTTCTGACTGAATATCCTGAAATAAATATGAAACATTGAAATAAGCATTTCTTTGGGTTTAATTAAATATGTGTAGCCCAAATTAAATTCCCAACATGCATTTTTAGAAGGGAAACACGACAATGAAAGCGAGAATGGTTTTTAATATACCGAAAATCGCTATTTCTGGAAACTGATTAATTCTAAATAAAAATCAAATAAATTCCAAATGTAAAAGAAAGAGAGAATGCTTGGTGTTAAAATGTCGTATCATATCAGGAGAATTAAATGCTACTAACGACATCTGAAGAAATAGCCGATAAAAGGTTTAGATCATTTCTTCGTTCACCTGCACTTAAATTTCAAACACAACAGAACTTGTAGTTTTTGCCGTGAAACTTCATGACTTCTAAAAACTTATAAGACTCACCGTAAAACTCTCCAGAAAGTTTCTCTGAGGTCTATACTACAATTGTACCAAATATGGTGTCGATCCGAGGTCTGGTTTGAATTTGACTGAAATATTCTACGTTGTTGTTGATGTGATTTTTTTTTTTTTAAAAAAGGGGGGGGAGGTTAATTATTTATTTTATGCCTCTTTTAAACTACGAATTGTAACTACTTCCACATCCTTCATCCTTATTGTGACTTTTAAGTCAAGGTCAAAGGTCAAGGTCAAAGGTCAAGGTCAATCAAAAAAAAAAAAAAAAAAGAAATCTTTACTTTCTGTCTTTTTACCAGATACTGGAGCTGGATGCATGTCCTAGCTTTTCTATTTGACCCAATGTCAAGGTCAAAGGTCAAGGTCAAAGGTCAAGGTCAAAGTTCAAGGTCATTTGGTGAATTGCTATATTTTACACATATATAAAGGATTTCTTATGTTTTTAAATGACCTTGACCTTTGACCTTGACCTATATTTCAAGGTCAAAGGTCGAACATGCCCATGCAGTTGATCCCATGTCTCTAGGATACACCGTTTTAAAAAAAAGTTCATTAAATGTAAGCAGCGTAAACTTTCAGGGGCAGTAACTCATACAAGGGACCAAAGAATGCTTTCGCAATGATAGAATGAAGAGAGTACTAAATGAGTCGAAGACACTGATGAAGGTTTGGAATCTCTACGGTTTACGGTTTCGGAGGAGTAGCGATAACAAGGTTTTGTTGCACAAGGGGTGACAACTTTTGAATGGGTCAAGCTCGGGGGACAAGAATGAAATCTTTGAAATAGTTTTAGAAGGACATATTACAGATGCAAAGATATTCAGTATATGTTGAAAGACAAAAGAGATATTAAAAAAGCTAATTTTCTCATATTTTGAATGACCTTGACCTTTGACCTTCACAAAAATTTCAAGGTCAGAGGTCACAAAATCTAATGCAGTTGGTCCCATGTCTTTACGACTTATCGTTTAGAGAATTTTGTCATTATTCGTAAACTTCAAAAACTCTCAGGGGCAGTAATTCATTAAAGGGCTCGACAAATCGTTTCGCAATGAAAAGATTGAAAAGTCCTCTCGAGTAGTCGAAAACATTGGTGAAGGTTCTGTTTCTCTACGGTTTATGGTTTCGAAGGAGTAGCGATAACAGGCTATTCTTGCGAAAGGGGCAATAACTTCGTAAGAGGTCATGGGTCAAACACGGGGGGTCGTTTTTCGAAATAACTTTTAATATCCAGTATCATGAACTGTAAAGTTTTTCGATAAGTCTTGCGGTTTCAAAAGTCCTGGTGAGAAATAAAATAATAATAAACACTAGGAGACTAATTGTTCAGAGAACAATTAGAGGCCTTTCCACCTTTTTAAGTGTTTCCGTGTCATTTGGGTTGAAAAAAAAAGGAGAAAAATGCAAAAAATGAAAAAAAAAAAAAAAAAAAAAAAAAAAACTCCTCCAGCTGGGATCGAACTCAAAACCCTTGGATTGAAAGGCAGGTGCGCTAACCATTCGGCCACGCATTCCGATAACATACGTTAGTTAATTGTTTAAGACTATAGAAGAAATGCAAGCGTATTTTTAGAATCGGTAGGGGAAGAAAGAAGTTCCGTAAAAGGAAATAGTTCCTGAACTTGCAAGCAGTATATAAAATAACAAGGGACGGGCTGCGTGAGAAAACGTTAACACTGTTCCCTAATGAAAATGTATTAATGGACTGTAAGCCCGATTCATCGATATCGTGAGCATGCTGAATTTTTTGTAAATAGCTTCGTTGTAAGCTTAAAAGATCGGGTTCGGATTTTAACATTTCTGACTGAATATCCTGAAATAAATATGAAACATTGAAATAAGCATTTCTTTGGGTTTAATTAAATATGTGTAGCCCAAATTAAATTCCCAACATGCATTTTTAGAAGGGAAACACGACAATGAAAGCGAGAATGGTTTTTAATATACCGAAAATCGCTATTTCTGGAAACTGATTAATTCTAAATAAAAATCAAATAAATTCCAAATGTAAAAGAAAGAGAGAATGCTTGGTGTTAAAATGTCGTATCATATCAGGAGAATTAAATGCTACTAACGACATCTGAAGAAATAGCCGATAAAAGGTTTAGATCATTTCTTCGTTCACCTGCACTTAAATTTCAAACACAACAGAACTTGTAGTTTTTGCCGTGAAACTTCATGACTTCTAAAAACTTATAAGACTCACCGTAAAACTCTCCAGAAAGTTTCTCTGAGGTCTATACTACAATTGTACCAAATATGGTGTCGATCCGAGGTCTGGTTTGAATTTGACTGAAATATTCTACGTTGTTGTTGATGTGATTTTTTTTTTTTTAAAAAAGGGGGGGGAGGTTAATTATTTATTTTATGCCTCTTTTAAACTACGAATTGTAACTACTTCCACATCCTTCATCCTTATTGTGACTTTTAAGTCAAGGTCAAAGGTCAAGGTCAAAGGTCAAGGTCAATCAAAAAAAAAAAAAAAAAAGAAATCTTTACTTTCTGTCTTTTTACCAGATACTGGAGCTGGATGCATGTCCTAGCTTTTCTATTTGACCCAATGTCAAGGTCAAAGGTCAAGGTCAAAGGTCAAGGTCAAAGTTCAAGGTCATTTGGTGAATTGCTATATTTTACACATATATAAAGGATTTCTTATGTTTTTAAATGACCTTGACCTTTGACCTTGACCTATATTTCAAGGTCAAAGGTCGAACATGCCCATGCAGTTGATCCCATGTCTCTAGGATACACCGTTTTAAAAAAAAGTTCATTAAATGTAAGCAGCGTAAACTTTCAGGGGCAGTAACTCATACAAGGGACCAAAGAATGCTTTCGCAATGATAGAATGAAGAGAGTACTAAATGAGTCGAAGACACTGATGAAGGTTTGGAATCTCTACGGTTTACGGTTTCGGAGGAGTAGCGATAACAAGGTTTTGTTGCACAAGGGGTGACAACTTTTGAATGGGTCAAGCTCGGGGGACAAGAATGAAATCTTTGAAATAGTTTTAGAAGGACATATTACAGATGCAAAGATATTCAGTATATGTTGAAAGACAAAAGAGATATTAAAAAAGCTAATTTTCTCATATTTTGAATGACCTTGACCTTTGACCTTCACAAAAATTTCAAGGTCAGAGGTCACAAAATCTAATGCAGTTGGTCCCATGTCTTTACGACTTATCGTTTAGAGAATTTTGTCATTATTCGTAAACTTCAAAAACTCTCAGGGGCAGTAATTCATTAAAGGGCTCGACAAATCGTTTCGCAATGAAAAGATTGAAAAGTCCTCTCGAGTAGTCGAAAACATTGGTGAAGGTTCTGTTTCTCTACGGTTTATGGTTTCGAAGGAGTAGCGATAACAGGCTATTCTTGCGAAAGGGGCAATAACTTCGTAAGAGGTCATGGGTCAAACACGGGGGGTCGTTTTTCGAAATAACTTTTAATATCCAGTATCATGAACTGTAAAGTTTTTCGATAAGTCTTGCGGTTTCAAAAGTCCTGGTGAGAAATAAAATAATAATAAACACTAGGAGACTAATTGTTCAGAGAACAATTAGAGGCCTTTCCACCTTTTTAAGTGTTTCCGTGTCATTTGGGTTGAAAAAAAAAGGAGAAAAATGCAAAAAATGAAAAAAAAAAAAAAAAAAAAAAAAAAAACTCCTCCAGCTGGGATCGAACTCAAAACCCTTGGATTGAAAGGCAGGTGCGCTAACCATTCGGCCACGCATTCCGATAACATACGTTAGTTAATTGTTTAAGACTATAGAAGAAATGCAAGCGTATTTTTAGAATCGGTAGGGGAAGAAAGAAGTTCCGTAAAAGGAAATAGTTCCTGAACTTGCAAGCAGTATATAAAATAACAAGGGACGGGCTGCGTGAGAAAACGTTAACACTGTTCCCTAATGAAAATGTATTAATGGACTGTAAGCCCGATTCATCGATATCGTGAGCATGCTGAATTTTTTGTAAATAGCTTCGTTGTAAGCTTAAAAGATCGGGTTCGGATTTTAACATTTCTGACTGAATATCCTGAAATAAATATGAAACATTGAAATAAGCATTTCTTTGGGTTTAATTAAATATGTGTAGCCCAAATTAAATTCCCAACATGCATTTTTAGAAGGGAAACACGACAATGAAAGCGAGAATGGTTTTTAATATACCGAAAATCGCTATTTCTGGAAACTGATTAATTCTAAATAAAAATCAAATAAATTCCAAATGTAAAAGAAAGAGAGAATGCTTGGTGTTAAAATGTCGTATCATATCAGGAGAATTAAATGCTACTAACGACATCTGAAGAAATAGCCGATAAAAGGTTTAGATCATTTCTTCGTTCACCTGCACTTAAATTTCAAACACAACAGAACTTGTAGTTTTTGCCGTGAAACTTCATGACTTCTAAAAACTTATAAGACTCACCGTAAAACTCTCCAGAAAGTTTCTCTGAGGTCTATACTACAATTGTACCAAATATGGTGTCGATCCGAGGTCTGGTTTGAATTTGACTGAAATATTCTACGTTGTTGTTGATGTGATTTTTTTTTTTTTAAAAAAGGGGGGGGAGGTTAATTATTTATTTTATGCCTCTTTTAAACTACGAATTGTAACTACTTCCACATCCTTCATCCTTATTGTGACTTTTAAGTCAAGGTCAAAGGTCAAGGTCAAAGGTCAAGGTCAATCAAAAAAAAAAAAAAAAAAGAAATCTTTACTTTCTGTCTTTTTACCAGATACTGGAGCTGGATGCATGTCCTAGCTTTTCTATTTGACCCAATGTCAAGGTCAAAGGTCAAGGTCAAAGGTCAAGGTCAAAGTTCAAGGTCATTTGGTGAATTGCTATATTTTACACATATATAAAGGATTTCTTATGTTTTTAAATGACCTTGACCTTTGACCTTGACCTATATTTCAAGGTCAAAGGTCGAACATGCCCATGCAGTTGATCCCATGTCTCTAGGATACACCGTTTTAAAAAAAAGTTCATTAAATGTAAGCAGCGTAAACTTTCAGGGGCAGTAACTCATACAAGGGACCAAAGAATGCTTTCGCAATGATAGAATGAAGAGAGTACTAAATGAGTCGAAGACACTGATGAAGGTTTGGAATCTCTACGGTTTACGGTTTCGGAGGAGTAGCGATAACAAGGTTTTGTTGCACAAGGGGTGACAACTTTTGAATGGGTCAAGCTCGGGGGACAAGAATGAAATCTTTGAAATAGTTTTAGAAGGACATATTACAGATGCAAAGATATTCAGTATATGTTGAAAGACAAAAGAGATATTAAAAAAGCTAATTTTCTCATATTTTGAATGACCTTGACCTTTGACCTTCACAAAAATTTCAAGGTCAGAGGTCACAAAATCTAATGCAGTTGGTCCCATGTCTTTACGACTTATCGTTTAGAGAATTTTGTCATTATTCGTAAACTTCAAAAACTCTCAGGGGCAGTAATTCATTAAAGGGCTCGACAAATCGTTTCGCAATGAAAAGATTGAAAAGTCCTCTCGAGTAGTCGAAAACATTGGTGAAGGTTCTGTTTCTCTACGGTTTATGGTTTCGAAGGAGTAGCGATAACAGGCTATTCTTGCGAAAGGGGCAATAACTTCGTAAGAGGTCATGGGTCAAACACGGGGGGTCGTTTTTCGAAATAACTTTTAATATCCAGTATCATGAACTGTAAAGTTTTTCGATAAGTCTTGCGGTTTCAAAAGTCCTGGTGAGAAATAAAATAATAATAAACACTAGGAGACTAATTGTTCAGAGAACAATTAGAGGCCTTTCCACCTTTTTAAGTGTTTCCGTGTCATTTGGGTTGAAAAAAAAAGGAGAAAAATGCAAAAAATGAAAAAAAAAAAAAAAAAAAAAAAAAAAACTCCTCCAGCTGGGATCGAACTCAAAACCCTTGGATTGAAAGGCAGGTGCGCTAACCATTCGGCCACGCATTCCGATAACATACGTTAGTTAATTGTTTAAGACTATAGAAGAAATGCAAGCGTATTTTTAGAATCGGTAGGGGAAGAAAGAAGTTCCGTAAAAGGAAATAGTTCCTGAACTTGCAAGCAGTATATAAAATAACAAGGGACGGGCTGCGTGAGAAAACGTTAACACTGTTCCCTAATGAAAATGTATTAATGGACTGTAAGCCCGATTCATCGATATCGTGAGCATGCTGAATTTTTTGTAAATAGCTTCGTTGTAAGCTTAAAAGATCGGGTTCGGATTTTAACATTTCTGACTGAATATCCTGAAATAAATATGAAACATTGAAATAAGCATTTCTTTGGGTTTAATTAAATATGTGTAGCCCAAATTAAATTCCCAACATGCATTTTTAGAAGGGAAACACGACAATGAAAGCGAGAATGGTTTTTAATATACCGAAAATCGCTATTTCTGGAAACTGATTAATTCTAAATAAAAATCAAATAAATTCCAAATGTAAAAGAAAGAGAGAATGCTTGGTGTTAAAATGTCGTATCATATCAGGAGAATTAAATGCTACTAACGACATCTGAAGAAATAGCCGATAAAAGGTTTAGATCATTTCTTCGTTCACCTGCACTTAAATTTCAAACACAACAGAACTTGTAGTTTTTGCCGTGAAACTTCATGACTTCTAAAAACTTATAAGACTCACCGTAAAACTCTCCAGAAAGTTTCTCTGAGGTCTATACTACAATTGTACCAAATATGGTGTCGATCCGAGGTCTGGTTTGAATTTGACTGAAATATTCTACGTTGTTGTTGATGTGATTTTTTTTTTTTTAAAAAAGGGGGGGGAGGTTAATTATTTATTTTATGCCTCTTTTAAACTACGAATTGTAACTACTTCCACATCCTTCATCCTTATTGTGACTTTTAAGTCAAGGTCAAAGGTCAAGGTCAAAGGTCAAGGTCAATCAAAAAAAAAAAAAAAAAAGAAATCTTTACTTTCTGTCTTTTTACCAGATACTGGAGCTGGATGCATGTCCTAGCTTTTCTATTTGACCCAATGTCAAGGTCAAAGGTCAAGGTCAAAGGTCAAGGTCAAAGTTCAAGGTCATTTGGTGAATTGCTATATTTTACACATATATAAAGGATTTCTTATGTTTTTAAATGACCTTGACCTTTGACCTTGACCTATATTTCAAGGTCAAAGGTCGAACATGCCCATGCAGTTGATCCCATGTCTCTAGGATACACCGTTTTAAAAAAAAGTTCATTAAATGTAAGCAGCGTAAACTTTCAGGGGCAGTAACTCATACAAGGGACCAAAGAATGCTTTCGCAATGATAGAATGAAGAGAGTACTAAATGAGTCGAAGACACTGATGAAGGTTTGGAATCTCTACGGTTTACGGTTTCGGAGGAGTAGCGATAACAAGGTTTTGTTGCACAAGGGGTGACAACTTTTGAATGGGTCAAGCTCGGGGGACAAGAATGAAATCTTTGAAATAGTTTTAGAAGGACATATTACAGATGCAAAGATATTCAGTATATGTTGAAAGACAAAAGAGATATTAAAAAAGCTAATTTTCTCATATTTTGAATGACCTTGACCTTTGACCTTCACAAAAATTTCAAGGTCAGAGGTCACAAAATCTAATGCAGTTGGTCCCATGTCTTTACGACTTATCGTTTAGAGAATTTTGTCATTATTCGTAAACTTCAAAAACTCTCAGGGGCAGTAATTCATTAAAGGGCTCGACAAATCGTTTCGCAATGAAAAGATTGAAAAGTCCTCTCGAGTAGTCGAAAACATTGGTGAAGGTTCTGTTTCTCTACGGTTTATGGTTTCGAAGGAGTAGCGATAACAGGCTATTCTTGCGAAAGGGGCAATAACTTCGTAAGAGGTCATGGGTCAAACACGGGGGGTCGTTTTTCGAAATAACTTTTAATATCCAGTATCATGAACTGTAAAGTTTTTCGATAAGTCTTGCGGTTTCAAAAGTCCTGGTGAGAAATAAAATAATAATAAACACTAGGAGACTAATTGTTCAGAGAACAATTAGAGGCCTTTCCACCTTTTTAAGTGTTTCCGTGTCATTTGGGTTGAAAAAAAAAGGAGAAAAATGCAAAAAATGAAAAAAAAAAAAAAAAAAAAAAAAAACTCCTCCAGCTGGGATCGAACTCAAAACCCTTGGATTGAAAGGCAGGTGCGCTAACCATTCGGCCACGCATTCCGATAACATACGTTAGTTAATTGTTTAAGACTATAGAAGAAATGCAAGCGTATTTTTAGAATCGGTAGGGGAAGAAAGAAGTTCCGTAAAAGGAAATAGTTCCTGAACTTGCAAGCAGTATATAAAATAACAAGGGACGGGCTGCGTGAGAAAACGTTAACACTGTTCCCTAATGAAAATGTATTAATGGACTGTAAGCCCGATTCATCGATATCGTGAGCATGCTGAATTTTTTGTAAATAGCTTCGTTGTAAGCTTAAAAGATCGGGTTCGGATTTTAACATTTCTGACTGAATATCCTGAAATAAATATGAAACATTGAAATAAGCATTTCTTTGGGTTTAATTAAATATGTGTAGCCCAAATTAAATTCCCAACATGCATTTTTAGAAGGGAAACACGACAATGAAAGCGAGAATGGTTTTTAATATACCGAAAATCGCTATTTCTGGAAACTGATTAATTCTAAATAAAAATCAAATAAATTCCAAATGTAAAAGAAAGAGAGAATGCTTGGTGTTAAAATGTCGTATCATATCAGGAGAATTAAATGCTACTAACGACATCTGAAGAAATAGCCGATAAAAGGTTTAGATCATTTCTTCGTTCACCTGCACTTAAATTTCAAACACAACAGAACTTGTAGTTTTTGCCGTGAAACTTCATGACTTCTAAAAACTTATAAGACTCACCGTAAAACTCTCCAGAAAGTTTCTCTGAGGTCTATACTACAATTGTACCAAATATGGTGTCGATCCGAGGTCTGGTTTGAATTTGACTGAAATATTCTACGTTGTTGTTGATGTGATTTTTTTTTTTTTAAAAAAGGGGGGGGAGGTTAATTATTTATTTTATGCCTCTTTTAAACTACGAATTGTAACTACTTCCACATCCTTCATCCTTATTGTGACTTTTAAGTCAAGGTCAAAGGTCAAGGTCAAAGGTCAAGGTCAATCAAAAAAAAAAAAAAAAAAGAAATCTTTACTTTCTGTCTTTTTACCAGATACTGGAGCTGGATGCATGTCCTAGCTTTTCTATTTGACCCAATGTCAAGGTCAAAGGTCAAGGTCAAAGGTCAAGGTCAAAGTTCAAGGTCATTTGGTGAATTGCTATATTTTACACATATATAAAGGATTTCTTATGTTTTTAAATGACCTTGACCTTTGACCTTGACCTATATTTCAAGGTCAAAGGTCGAACATGCCCATGCAGTTGATCCCATGTCTCTAGGATACACCGTTTTAAAAAAAAGTTCATTAAATGTAAGCAGCGTAAACTTTCAGGGGCAGTAACTCATACAAGGGACCAAAGAATGCTTTCGCAATGATAGAATGAAGAGAGTACTAAATGAGTCGAAGACACTGATGAAGGTTTGGAATCTCTACGGTTTACGGTTTCGGAGGAGTAGCGATAACAAGGTTTTGTTGCACAAGGGGTGACAACTTTTGAATGGGTCAAGCTCGGGGGACAAGAATGAAATCTTTGAAATAGTTTTAGAAGGACATATTACAGATGCAAAGATATTCAGTATATGTTGAAAGACAAAAGAGATATTAAAAAAGCTAATTTTCTCATATTTTGAATGACCTTGACCTTTGACCTTCACAAAAATTTCAAGGTCAGAGGTCACAAAATCTAATGCAGTTGGTCCCATGTCTTTACGACTTATCGTTTAGAGAATTTTGTCATTATTCGTAAACTTCAAAAACTCTCAGGGGCAGTAATTCATTAAAGGGCTCGACAAATCGTTTCGCAATGAAAAGATTGAAAAGTCCTCTCGAGTAGTCGAAAACATTGGTGAAGGTTCTGTTTCTCTACGGTTTATGGTTTCGAAGGAGTAGCGATAACAGGCTATTCTTGCGAAAGGGGCAATAACTTCGTAAGAGGTCATGGGTCAAACACGGGGGGTCGTTTTTCGAAATAACTTTTAATATCCAGTATCATGAACTGTAAAGTTTTTCGATAAGTCTTGCGGTTTCAAAAGTCCTGGTGAGAAATAAAATAATAATAAACACTAGGAGACTAATTGTTCAGAGAACAATTAGAGGCCTTTCCACCTTTTTAAGTGTTTCCGTGTCATTTGGGTTGAAAAAAAAAGGAGAAAAATGCAAAAAATGAAAAAAAAAAAAAAAAAAAAAAAAAACTCCTCCAGCTGGGATCGAACTCAAAACCCTTGGATTGAAAGGCAGGTGCGCTAACCATTCGGCCACGCATTCCGATAACATACGTTAGTTAATTGTTTAAGACTATAGAAGAAATGCAAGCGTATTTTTAGAATCGGTAGGGGAAGAAAGAAGTTCCGTAAAAGGAAATAGTTCCTGAACTTGCAAGCAGTATATAAAATAACAAGGGACGGGCTGCGTGAGAAAACGTTAACACTGTTCCCTAATGAAAATGTATTAATGGACTGTAAGCCCGATTCATCGATATCGTGAGCATGCTGAATTTTTTGTAAATAGCTTCGTTGTAAGCTTAAAAGATCGGGTTCGGATTTTAACATTTCTGACTGAATATCCTGAAATAAATATGAAACATTGAAATAAGCATTTCTTTGGGTTTAATTAAATATGTGTAGCCCAAAATAAATTCCCAACATGCATTTTTAGAAGGGAAACACGACAATGAAAGCGAGAATGGTTTTTAATATACCGAAAATCGCTATTTCTGGAAACTGATTAATTCTAAATAAAAATCAAATAAATTCCAAATGTAAAAGAAAGAGAGAATGCTTGGTGTTAAAATGTCGTATCATATCAGGAGAATTAAATGCTACTAACGACATCTGAAGAAATAGCCGATAAAAGGTTTAGATCATTTCTTCGTTCACCTGCACTTAAATTTCAAACACAACAGAACTTGTAGTTTTTGCCGTGAAACTTCATGACTTCTAAAAACTTATAAGACTCACCGTAAAACTCTCCAGAAAGTTTCTCTGAGGTCTATACTACAATTGTACCAAATATGGTGTCGATCCGAGGTCTGGTTTGAATTTGACTGAAATATTCTACGTTGTTGTTGATGTGATTTTTTTTTTTTTAAAAAAGGGGGGGGAGGTTAATTATTTATTTTATGCCTCTTTTAAACTACGAATTGTAACTACTTCCACATCCTTCATCCTTATTGTGACTTTTAAGTCAAGGTCAAAGGTCAAGGTCAAAGGTCAAGGTCAATCAAAAAAAAAAAAAAAAAAGAAATCTTTACTTTCTGTCTTTTTACCAGATACTGGAGCTGGATGCATGTCCTAGCTTTTCTATTTGACCCAATGTCAAGGTCAAAGGTCAAGGTCAAAGGTCAAGGTCAAAGTTCAAGGTCATTTGGTGAATTGCTATATTTTACACATATATAAAGGATTTCTTATGTTTTTAAATGACCTTGACCTTTGACCTTGACCTATATTTCAAGGTCAAAGGTCGAACATGCCCATGCAGTTGATCCCATGTCTCTAGGATACACCGTTTTAAAAAAAAGTTCATTAAATGTAAGCAGCGTAAACTTTCAGGGGCAGTAACTCATACAAGGGACCAAAGAATGCTTTCGCAATGATAGAATGAAGAGAGTACTAAATGAGTCGAAGACACTGATGAAGGTTTGGAATCTCTACGGTTTCGGAGGAGTAGCGATAACAAGGTTTTGTTGCACAAGGGGTGACAACTTTTGAATGGGTCAAGCTGGGGGGACAAGAATGAAATCTTTGAAATAGTTTTAGAAGGACATATTACAGATGCAAAGATATTCAGTATATGTTGAAAGACAAAAGAGATATTAAAAAAGCTAATTTTCTCATATTTTGAATGACCTTGACCTTTGACCTTTACAAAAAATTCAAGGTCAGAGGTCACAAAATCTAATGCAGTTGGTCCCAAGTCTTTACGACTTATCGTTTAGAGAATTTTGTCATTATTCGTAAACATCAAAAACTCTCAGGGGCAGTAATTTATCAAAGGGCTTGACAAATCGTTTCGCAATGAAAAGATTGAAAAGTCCTCTCAAGTAGTCGAAAACATTGGTGAAGGTTCTGTACCTCTACGGTTTACGGTTTCGAAGGAGTAGCGATAACAGGCTATTCTTGCAAAAGGGGCAATAACTTCGTAAGAAGTCATGGGTCAAACACGGGGGGTCGTTTTTCGAAATAACTTTTAATGTCCAGTATCATGAACTATAAAGTTTTTCGATAAGTCTTGTGGTTTCAAAAGTCCGGGAAGAAAAAAAATAATAATAATAAACATAAGCATTTCAAGAGGTCTTTCCACAGAAAGGTGGAAAGACCTAATAAACATAAGCATTTCAAGAGGTCTTTCCACAGAAAGGTGGAAAGACCTAATAAAGCACTAGGAGACTAATTGTTCAGAGAACAATTAGAGGCCTTTCCACCTTTTTAAGTGTTTCCGTGTCATTTGGGTTGAAAAAAAGGAGAAAAAATGGAAAAAAAAAAAAAAAAAAAAAAAATGCTCCTCCAGCTGGGCTCGAACTCAAAACCCTTGGGTTGAAAGGCAGGTGCGCTAACCATTCGGCCACGCATTTCGATAACATACGTAAGTTAATTGTTTAAGACTATAGAAGAAATGCAAGCGTATTTTTAGAATCGGTAGGGGAAGAAAGAAGTTCCGTAAAAGGAAATAGTTCCTGAACTTGCAAGCAGTATATAAAATAACAAGGGACGGGCTGCGTGAGAAAACGTTAACACTGTTCCCTAATGAAAATGTATCAATGGACTGTAAGCCCGATTCATCGATATTGTGAGCATGCTGAATTTTTTGTAAATAGCTTCGTTGTAAGCTTAAAAGATCGGGTTCGGATTTTAACATTTCTGACTGAATATCCTGAAATAAATATGAAACATTTAAATAAGCATTTCCTTGGGTTAATTTAAATATGTGTAGCCCAAATTAAATTCCCAACATGCATTTTTAGAAGGGAAACACGACAATGAAAGCGAGATTTGTTTTTAATATACCGAAAATCGCTATTTCTGGAAACTGATTAATTCTAAATAAAAATCAAATAAATTCCAAATGTAAAAGAAAGAGAGAATGCTTGGTATTAAAATGTCGTATCATATCAGGAGAATTAAATGCTACTAAAGACATCTGAAGAAATAGCCGATAAAAGGTTTAGATCATTTCTTCGTTCACCTGCACTTAAATTTCAAACACAACAGAACTTGTAGTTTTTGCCGTGAAACTTCATGACTTCTATAAACTTATAAGACTCACCGTAAAACTCTCCAGAAAGTTTCTCTGAGGTCCATACTACAATTGTACCAAATCTGGTGTCGATCCGAGGTCTGGTTTGAATTCTAGAGTAATATGCTACATTGTTGTTGATGTGATTTTTTTTTTTTTTTTTTTTTTTTTAAGAAGGGGGGGGGGGAATTATTTATTTTATGCCTCTTTTAAACTACGAATTGTAACTACTTCCACATCCTTAAGCCTTATTGTGACCTTTGAGTCAAGGTCAAAGGTCAAGGTCAAAGGTCAAGGTCATTAAAAAAAAAAAAAAAAAAAAAAAAAAAAAAAAAAAAAAAAAAACAAGAAATCTTTACTTTCTGTATTTTTACCTGATACTGGAGCTGGATGCATGTCCTAAGTTTTCTATTTGACCCAATGTCAAGGTCAAAGTTCAAGGTCATTTGGTGAATTGCTATATTTTACACATATATAAGGGATTTGACCTTGACCTTTGACCTTGACCTATATTTCAAGGTCAAAGGTTCAAATATGCCGATGCAGTTGGTCCCATGTCTCTAGGATACACCATTTTTAAAATAAGTTCATTAAATGTAAGTAGCGTAAACTTTCAGGGGCAGTAACTCATACAAGGGACCAAAGAATGCCTTCGCAATGATAGAATGAAGAGAGTACTAAATGAGTCGAAGACACTGATGAAGGTTTGGAATCTCTACGGTTTACGGTTTCGGAGGAGTAGCGATAACAAGGTTTTGTTGCAAAAGGGGTGACAACTTTTGAATGGGTCAAGCTCGGGGGACAAGAATGAAATCTTTGAAATAGTTTTAGAAGGACATATTATGGATGGAAAGATATTCAGTATATGTTGAAAGACAAAAGAGATATTAAAAAAGCTAATTTTCTCATTTTTTGAATGACCTTGACCTTTGACCTTCACAAAAATTTCAAGGTCAGAGGTCACAAAATCTAATGCAGTTGGTCCCATGTCTTTACGACTTATCGTTTAGAGAATTTTGTCATTATTCGTAAACATCAAAAACTCTCAGGGGCAGTAATTTATAAAAGGGCTCGACAAATCGTTTCGCAATGAAAAGATTGAAAAGTCCTCTCGAGTAGTCGAAAACATTGGTGAAGGTTCTGTATCTCTACGGTTTATGGTTTCGAAGGAGTAGCGATAACAGGCTATTCTTGCGAAGGGGGCAATAACTTCGTAATAGGTCATGGGTCAAACACGGGGGGTCGTTTTTCGAAATAACTTTTAATGTCCAGTATCATGAACTATAAAGTTTCTCGATAAGTCTTGCGGTTTCAAAAGTCCGGGAAGAAAAAGAATAATAATAATAATAATAATAATAATAAACATAAGCATTTCAAGAGGTCTTTCCACAGAAAGGTGGAAAGACCTAATAATAATAAACAGAAGAAAATCAATAGGTCTTTCCACAGAAAGGTGGAAAGACCTAACTAGTAGACTAATTGTTCACAGAACAATTAGAGGTCTTTCCACCTTTTTAAGTGTTTCCATGTAATTTGGGCTGTAAAAAAAGAAGAAAACTGAAGGGAAAAAAAAAAAAAAAAAAAATTGTTCTTCCAGCAGGGATCGAACTCGGAACCCTTAGCTTGAAAGGCAGGCGCGCTAACCACTACGCCACCAATTCCGATGAAGATTTATGCAGTAAACTACCTATTCAAGAATAAAAAATTGTTGTACAACGTAGTTATCGGAATTGAATAGTTTTGAGAAACATGTTTCCATATCATTTGGCTTACAAAAGAACAGAAGAAAGAAAGAAAGAAGAAGAAGAAGAAAAAAGCAACAAAATAAATAAAAAATCAAAAATTCGTATTTTGCTATAGATTTATTGTCGGGCTCGTTTCTCTATGGAGTTCAAAAGGTCTTTGCGCATCTCCAAAAAAAGATGTTTTTTTTTTTTTTTTTTTTTTTTTTTTTTTTTGCGATTTAAGGGCCAATTTTTCTCTCTTTCCCCTTCTCTCTTCCTTTCTCTTCTTCTCTCTCTCTCTCTCTCTCTCTCTCTCTCCTTTTTTCTTTTTGCTTCCGTGTTGATGGCATTTGTTTACATATAGTTACCATGGAAGTACAATGCATGCATGACATGTGTTTTACTGTGCATATCGTAATTCTATTTTTGTGCACTGTGCATTCGAAGGTTTAATTTGAGGTGTTAAATGTTCTGATTTAGTTAGACTACTTAGAAAAGTGCCGATGAAATAAATCGGACTCGAGGCTAATGGTATGTAGGTCGTCATATAGGAAAACATGGATTGGACTCAAAGCGACCTGACTGCGGATCCTAAGATTGTTGCAGGCTCAGTAAGAAGATTCCTGAATGAAACAAGCTTCCATGTGGGTTATATTAAATGCAGCTATGATAAATAAAATGTTCTACATGCATTTTAAGAAGAAAACAAGATAATTAAAGCGTGGAATAGTTTATTTCATACATTTATATTGGTTTAACCCCCCCCCCTTTTCATATATTCCGTATTTCTCGTATTTTGGATGACCTTGACCTTTGACCTTGACCTAAATTTCAAGGTCAAAGTTTCTAAAGTAGTCGAAGACACTGTTGAAGGTTTCGCATCTCTACGCTCAATGGTTGTGGAGGAGTAGCGATAACAAGGTTTTTCCCACAAGGGCAAGAACTTTTTAATGCATCAGGCTCTACGGGTTAAAAAGAGAAATTCATAAACAGTTTTATAAGGACATTTGATATATTTGATGTTATGTAATACATGTTGTAAGACAAAAGAGATATAAAAAGAGCTATAATTCTCATATTCAGAGTGACCTTGACCTTTGACCTTGAACAAATTTTGAAGGTCAAATGATGAAAAAGCCATTGCAGTTGGTTTCGTGTCTCTACAATTAATCGTTTTAATTTTTTTCATTATACGTGAAGAACAAAAACTTTCAGGGGGCAATACTTGATCAAAGTGCTGGATCTATCATTTCGCAATACCAAGATTGAAAAGTATTCTCAAGTAGTCAAAGACATCGGTGAAGGTTTTGTAACTCTAGGGTTTACGGTTTCGGAGGAGTAGCGATAACAAGCAATTCTTGCGAAAGGGGCAATAACTGCGAAAGGGGTCATAGGTTATATGCGTTGGGTCAAATTTGTTCATAACTTTTTATGACCTTTACGATGAAGAAGAAATCTTTTCAACAAACCTCGAAACAAAAAATCAGCGGAAGAAAAATAATAATAATAAGAAGAAGAATAATAATAATAATAATAAACAGAAGAAAATCAATAGGTCTTTCCACAGAAAGGTGGAAAGACCTAACTAGAAACTCATTGCGAGCAATGAGAGGTCTTCCGTCCAATTTTGAAAATAAAAACGTAAATTCAAGCTGAAAAGGTGATAAAAGAAATTCAGACACTCTGGAAATTTAACCCTGGTTGTCAGCTTGAAAATCCAACGTGCTAACCATTAACCATTCAATATTTTGCATCACTTCCTGTCACGACCGGAAGTAACGGCGATACAAGATTTCCTCGCGATTCAAATAAACTGATGTCTGACTATCAGTTCTGAAAGTTTTAGACTTCAGTCATTTACTGTTGCCGAGCAATATTGTGAGAACAAATTCTAATTCTGAGGACAGGTAAACACGTGACTCGAAGTGAATTTTATATTAAAAAAAAAAATCTCTGGCGTTTTTCTATACATTTGCAGTATCTACAAAATGCATAAAAACATTTCAAGTACTTTATCGATAAGCAATATTTATGAGAAAGTTAAATATCGAAAAAACGTAGTTTATCACCTAAAACCGGAAGTTGCCGTTTTTGTTTCCGGTGGAATCTAACATATTTCAAAACAGTGAAAGAGATGCAATAAAATGATGCAAACTTTAATTTAAAAAAGAAAAGTTAAATTTTTTGGTTTCTTTGATCACTTCCTGTGAAGACCGGAAGTTACGACAGACGCGTTTAACCCAAATGGTTTTGCCTACTCCTCAAGGTCTGCTACTCATAAAAATTTGGTGTTTTAATCTTTTACCTGTTTTGGAGATCTCGCTCAGACAATTTTTGATTTTGAGTACAGAAAAACACGTGACCGGAAGTGAATTTTTGAAAGATATTTGAGGTTACTCTAGACCTTTGCTGTCTGAATAACATATTTAAAATTCATTTCAAATACATTATCTATGAAGAATATTTATAGCAAAGTAAAATACTCAAATTCTGTAGTTTTTCTCTTATAACCGGAAGTTGTCGTTTTCGTTTCCGGTGGGACCAACATCTTTCGAATCTGCGAAAAAGATACAATAAAGTGATGCATTTTTTAATTAAAAAAAGAAAAGTTGAAATTTTCAATTTCATTGATCACTTCCTGTGACGACCGGAAGTGACAGCTGACGCTCTGAACCCAAGAGGTTTTGGCTACATCTTAAGGTCCGTTGCTCATATAAGTCTGGTGTCTTAATCTCTTACCGTTTCCGAGATCTTGCTCAGACAACTTCTCATTTTTAGGACAGTAAAACACGCGACCGGAAATGAATTTTTGAAAGATATTTGAGGTTACTCTAGACATTTGCTGTCTGAATAACATATTTAAAATTCATTCCAAATACTTTATCTACAAAAGATATTAATGGGAAAGAAAAATACTCAAATTATGTAGTTTTTCTCTTATAACCGGAAGTTGACGTTTTTGTTTCCGGTGGGACCAACATATTTCAAAACTACCAAAGAGATGCAATTTTGTGATGTAAGAATTGATTTAAAAAAAGAAAGTTGAAATTTAACGATTTCTTTGATCACTTCCGTAAGCGACCGGAAGTGCCGACGACGAACGAAAAGGTGCCCTCTCCAATCTAGAAATCATGTTCTATCATCTCTAACAAGTCTCCAGTTAATATCTTAAGCCATTCTTGAGAACACTCACGGACAAAATTGCATTTTAAAATCAGAAAATTGTCCATAACTTGGCACTGGAACCGAATTTACCAAAAAACGGAATTTTATATAAAATTCATATAAAGACCTTTTATCCCTGAAAATTTCAAGGAAATTCATTGAATAGTTTTCGAGAAATCGCGTGCACAAAATTTTGTCTAAAAAAAAAAAGAATAATAATAACTAGTAGACTAATTGTTCTCGAACAATTAGAGGTCTTTCCACCTTCTTTAAATTTCATATATTCTTCACATTTAACTCTCTACTATTTATTTATTTTTACAGGAGAAACCAGAGATGGCTTGAGAGATGGAAAATATTAAAATTTTAGAAATTTGGAAATGACCTTGACCTTTGACCTTGAACAAATATTCAAGGTCAAAGGTCAAGGGTCACATTGCACTTAACCCCATCCTTCTACGACTTTTAGTTTTAAAGTTATAAGGTTTAATAGTAAGCGCAAAGACGTTAAAGGGCAATAACTCATATAAGGGGTCAGCAGATCCTTTTGCACTAAAAGACTGAAGTTGGGACTAATGACCCTGAAGACATTAGTGAAGGTTTCGTGTCTCTGCGATTTACGGTTAAGGAGAAGTAGCGATAACAAGGTTTTTCGCACAAGGGGCAATAACTTTTAAAGGGGTTAAGCTTAGGGGACAAGAATGAAATCTTTGAGATAGATTTAAGAGTACATATTAATGATGCAAAGACCAATAGTATATATTGAAAGACAAAAGAGCTGTAAAAAGAGCTTAATTTCTCATTTTTGGAATGACCTTGACCTTTGACCTTTACATATATTTTTAGGTCAAAGGTCAATGAATCTTATGCAGTTGGTCCCATGTCTCTACGACTTATCATTTTGAAAATTTTTCATTATTCATAAATATCAAAGACTTTCAGGGGCAATAACTCATAAAAGGGGTGCACGAATACTTTCGCAATGAAAAGATTGAAGAGTCCCCTCAATTAGTCGAAGACATTGGTGAAGGTTCCATACCTCTACGGTTTACGGTTTCGAAGGAGTAGCGATAACAAGGTTTTATTGCGAAAGGGGTTGTAACTCCTTAAGAGGTCAAAGTTCATACACGCAGGGTCAATTACAAAAATCTTTTAAAGAGTACATTCTTATAGACTATAAATCTTTTCGATATATCTTGAAACATAGAATCACATCAGGGGGTGGAAAAATAATAATAATAATAATAATAATAATAATAATAATAAACAGAAGAATATCAATAGGTCTTTCCACAGAAAGGTGGAAAGACCTAATAATAAGAAACAATAGAATCACTATAAGGTCTTCCGTGGAGACGGAAGACCTTAATAAGAATAATAAGAATAATAATAAACAGAAGAAAATCAATAGGTCTTTCCACAGAAAGGTGGAAAGACCTAATAAACAGAAGAATATCAATAGGTCTTTCCACAGAAAGGTGGAAAGACCTAATAAAAATAAGAAACAGAAGAAAATCAATAGGTCTTTCCACAGAAAGGTGGAAAGACCTAATAATAACTAGGAGACTAATTGTTCAGAGAACAATTAGAGGCCTTTCCACCTTTTTAAGTGTTTCCGTGTCATTTGGGTTGAAAAAAAGGAGAAAAATGCAAAATATGAAAAAAAAAAAAAAAAAAAATGCTCCTCCAGCTGGGCTCGAACTCAAAACCCTTGGGTTGAAAGGCAGGTGCGCTAACCATTCGGCCACGCATTCCGATAACATACGTAAGTTAATTGTTTAAGACTATAGAAGAAATGCAAGCGTATTTTTGGAATCGGTAGGGGAAGAAAGAAGTTCCGTAAAAGGAAATAGTTCCTGAATTTGCAAGCAGTATATAAAATAATAAGGGACGGGCTGCGTGAGAAAACGTTAATACTGTTCCCTAAGGAAAATGTATTAATGGACTGTAGCCCGATTCATCGATATTGTGCGCATGTTGAATTTTTTGTAAATAGCTTTCTTGTAAGCTTAAAAGATCGGGTTCGGATTTTAACATTTCTGACTGAATATCCTAAAATAAATATGAAACATTAAAATAAGCATTTCTTTGGGTTAAATTAAATATGTGTATCACAAATTAAACTCCCAACATGCATTTTTAGAAGGGAAACACGACAATGAAAGCGAGAATTGTTTTTAATATACCGAAAATCGCTATTTCTGGAAACTGATTAATTCTAAATAAAAATCAAATAAATTACAAATGTAAGAGAAAGAGAGAATGCTTGGTGTTAAAATGTCGTATCATATCAGGAGAATCGAATGCTACTAACGACATCTGAAGAAATAGCCGATAAAAGGTTTAGATCACTTCTTCGTTCACCTGCACTTAAATTTCAAACACAACAGAACTTGTAGTTTTTGCCGTGAAACTTCATGACTTCTATAAACTTATAAGACTCACCGTAAAACTCTCCAGAAAGTTTCTCTGAGGTCTATACTACATTTGTACCAAATTTGGTGTCGATCCGAGGTCTGGTTTGAATTCTAGAGTAATATTCTACATTGTTGTTGATGTGATTTTTTTTTTTTTTAAGAAGGGGGGGGTGAGGTGAATTATTTATTTTATGCCTCTTTTAAACTACGAATTGTAACTACTTCCACATCCTTAAGCCTTATTGTGACCTTTGAGTCAAGGTCAAAGGTCAAGATCATTCAAAAAAAAAAAAAAAAAAAAAAAAATCTTTACTTTCTGTATTTTTACCTGATACTGGAGCTGGATGCATGTCCTAACTTTTCTATTTGAACCAATGTCAAGGTCAAAAGTCAAGGTCAAAGTTCAAGGTCATTTGGTGAATTGCTATATTTTACACATATATAAGGGATTTCTTATGTTTTTAAATGACCTTGACCTTTGACCTTGACCTATATTTCAAGGTCAAAGGTCAAATATGCCGAAGCAGTTGGTACCATGTCTCTAGGATACACCGTTTTAAAAATAAGTTCATTAAATGTAAGTAGCGTAAACTTTCAGGGGCAGTAACTCATACAAGGGTCCAAAGAATGCTTTCGCAATGATAGAATGAAGAGAGTACTAAATGAGTCAAAGACACTGATGAAGGTTTGGAATCTCTACGGTTTACGGTTTCGGAGGAGTAGCGATAACAAGGTTTTGTTGCAAAAGGGGTGACAACTTTTGAATGGGTCAAGCTCGGGGGACAAGAATGAAATCTTTGAAATAGTTTTAGAAGGACATATTATAGATGCAAAAATATTCAGTATATGTTGAAAGACAAAAGAGATATTAAAAAAGCTAATTTTCTCATATTTTGAATGACCTTGACCTTTGACCTTCACAAAAATTTCAAGGTCAGAGGTCACAAAATCTAATGCAGTTGGTCCCATGTCTTTACGACTTATCGTTTAGAGAATTTTGTCATTATTCGTAAACATCAAAAACTTTCAGGGGCAGTAATTTATTAAAGGGCTCGACAAATCGTTTCGCAATGAAAAGATTGAAAAGTCCTCTCGAGTAGTCGAAAACATTGGTGAAGGTTCTGTATCTGTACGGTTTATGGTTTCGAAGGAGTAGCGATAACAGGCTATTCTTGCGAAAGGGGCAATAACTTCGTAAGAGGTCATGGGTCAAACACGGGGGGTCGTTTTTCGAAATAACTTTTAATATCCAGTATCATGAACTATAAAGTTTTTCGATAAGTCTTGCGGTTTCAAAAGTCCGGGAAGAAAAAGAATAATAATAATAATAATAATAATAATAAACATAAGCATTTCAAGAGGTCTTTCCACAGAAAGGTGGAAAGACCTAATAAAAACTAGTAGACTAATTGTTATCGACAATTAGAGGTCTTTCCACCTTCTTTAAATTTCATATATTCTTCACATTTAACTCTCTACTGCTTATTTTTATACAAAAGAAACCAGAAATGGCTTGAGAGATGGAAAAAATGAAAATTTTAAAAATTTTTGAAATGACCTTGACCTTTGACCTTGAACAAATATTCAAGGTCAAAGGTCAAGGGTCACATTGCAATTAACCCCATGCTTCTACGACTTTAAGTTTTAAAGTTATAAGGTTTACTAGTAAGCGCAAGGACATTAAAGGGAGATAACTCATATAAGGGGTCACCGGATACTTTCGCACTGAATAGATTAAAGTTGTGCCTAAAGACCCTGAATACATTAATGAAGGTTTCCTGTCTCTGCGGTTTACGGTTTTGGAGGAGTGGCGATAACAAGGTTTTTTGCACAAGGGGAAATAACTTTTAAAAGGTTTAAGCTTAGGGGACAAGATTGAAATCTTTGAAATAGTTTTAAAAGTACATATAAAAGATGCAAAGATATACTGTATATATTGAAAGACAAAAAAGCTCTAAAAAGAGCTTTATTTCTCATATTAGGAGTGACCTTGACCTTTGACCTTGACATAATCTTCAAGGTCTAGGGTTAAAGAATCTAATGCAGTTGGTTTCATGTCTCTACGACTTATCGTTTTGAAAATTTTTCATTATTTGTAAACTGCAAAAACTTTCAGGGGCAATAACTCATAAAAGGGCTCAACAAATCCTTTTGTAATGAATAGATTGAAGAGTCTTCTCAATTAGTCGAAGACATTGGTGAAGGTTTCGTAACTCTACGGTTTACGGTTTCGGAGGAGTAGCGATAACAAGGTTTTTCGCACAAGGGGAAATAACTTTTAAAAGGTTTAAGCTTAGGGGACAAGATTGAAATCTTTGAAATAGTTTTAAAAGTACATATAAAAGATGCAAAGATATACTGTATGTGTTGAAAGACAAAAAAGCTCTAAAAAGAGCTTTATTTCTCATATTTGGAGTGACCTTGACCTTTGACCTTGACATAATCTTCAAGGTCTAGGGTTAAAGAATCTAATGCAGTTGGTTTCATGTCTCTACGACTTATCGTTTTGAAAATTTTCCATTATTTGTAAACTTCAAAAACTTTCAGGGGCAATAACTCATAAAAGGGCTCAACAAATCCTTTCGTAATGAATAGATTGAAGAGTCTTCTCAATTAGTCGAAGACATTGGTGAAGGTTTCGTAACTCTACGGTTTACGGTTTCGGAGGAGTAGCGATAACAAGGTTTCTAGTGAAAGGGGCAATAACTGCGAAAGGGGTCATAGGTTATATGCGTTGGGTCAAATTTGTTCATAACTTTTTATGACCTTTACGATGAACAAAAAGTCTTTTCGATAAATGTCGAAACAAAAAATCAGCGGAAGAAAAATTACTAGTAGACTAATTGTTCTCGAACAATTAGAGGTCTTTCCACCTTCTTTAAATTTCATATATTCTTCACATTTAACTCTCTACTGTTTATTTTTATACAAAAGAAACCAGAAATGTCTTGAGAGATGGAAAAAATGAAAATTTTAAAAATTTTGAATTGACCTTGACCTTTGACCTTGAACAAATATTCAAGGTCAAAGGTCAAGGGTCACATTGCAATTAACCCCATGCTTCTACGACTTTCAGTTTTAAAGTTATAAGGTTTACTAGTAAGAGCAAAGACGTTAAAGGGCGATAACTCATATAAGGGGTCACCGGATACTTTCGCACTGAATAGATTGAAGTTGCGTCTAAAGACCCTGAAGACATTAGTGAAGGTTTGATGTCTCTACGGTTTATGGTTTCAGAGGAGTAGCGATAACAAGGTTTTTCACACAAGGGGCAATAACTTTTAAAAGGGTTAAGCTTAGGGGACAAAATTGAAATCTTTAAAATAGTTTTAAAAGTACATATTAAAGATGTTAAGATATACTGCAAATATTGAAAGACGTAAGAGCTATAAAAAGAGTTTTATTTTTCATATTTGGAATGACCTTGACCTTTGACCTTGACATAAACTTCAAGGTCTAAGGTCAAAGAATCTAATGCAGTTAGTTTCATGTCTCTACGGCTTATCGTTTTGAAAATTTTTCATTATTTGTAAACTTCAAAAACTTTCAGGGGCAATAACTAGGGCTGGGACGATATATCGAGATATCGATAATATCGATTCAATGTGAGGATGATACGCATATCGATACGTATGAAAAAATATCGACATATTGCCCAAAAAAATCTGACTCATGTTTTTCTTTGTTTACTTAACATTTTGGGTTTAATATATAAAATAAATATGCTTAATTTAAATATAAATATGAAATACACAATAATTAAGATCACTTGTGCAAAATAATTAAGTTTTACAACAGATATACAATTTCTTTGAATAATTTATTCTTATTTGCGAAGAAATGTCTTGTTCATTTCAATATAAAAAAAGAAGTTATAACCAATTAAACATATCGTGATACATATCGTATCGTGGCTCAAATATCGGGATACGTATCGATATAGAAAAAGTTGTATCGTCCCAGCCCTAGCAATAACTCATAAAAGGGGTTGACGAATAGTTTCGCAATGATACAATGAAGCAAGTACTAAGTTAGTCAAAGACATTGATGAAGGTTTCGTACCTCTACGGTTTACGGTTTCGGAGGAGTAGCGATAACAAGGTTTCTAGCGAAAGGGGCAATAACTGCGAAAGGGGTCATAGGTTATATTCGTTGGGTCAAATTTGTTCATAACTTTTCATGCCCTTTACGATGAACAAAAAATCTTTTCGATAAATGTCGAAACAAAAAATCAGCGGAAGAAAATTAAGAATAATAAGAATAATAAGAATAACTAGTAAACTAATTGTTCACAGAAAAATTAGAGGCCTTTCCACCTTTTTAAGTGTTTCCGTGTCATTTGGGTTGAAAAAAAGAAGAAAAATGCAAAAAAAGAAAAAAAAAAAAATTTGCTCCTCCCCCTTACAGAATTGCAGCATAATTGCAGTACATATGCAGCACATTATCAGTATAAAATCCCAGTAGACTATCAGTAGAGCTACAGTAGTGCTGCAAATGTACTGCAGAGCTTTTAAATGGAAAAATGTAATGAAGCAGCAGACTTGCAGTATGTTTCAAATATGTTAATTAAGACTGCAATTGTACTGCAAAAAGGACTGCCAGGCAGTATATGCTGCCCTGCAGTAATTCTTGAATACCTCTAGTCTACTGGCCTGCAGTACTTGTGCTGCTAAGCAGTAGACATGTTTCAGTGTGTTTCAAACATCTACTGCACAGCAGTACTCTATACCCAAATATGGAAGCTTTGGTTGGCAGTAGAGTTGCAGCATGTTTCAAATATTTAAATTAGTACTGCACAGCAGTACTGTATACCCAAATATGGAAGCTTTGGTTGGCAGTAGAGATGCAGCGTGTTTCAAATATTTCAAGTACCCGTTAGGACAGCAAAACAGAACTGATGTATACCATGAATATGGTTGGCTGCCTTTGTAAAATACAACAACTATTAATAACAACTAATGTGAATTCTTTTATCACACACATATGTATATTGAAGTCTACTCTACATGCTGCACAACCCTCTTGCTCTTAGCTCTTGCAGATGATAATTTTGCAGCCATTGCTTGACGAATAGCCCCTTTTGTTGCACATGACTTCTGCGCTGAAAAATCTGAAAACAAATTAATGAAAATAATAGATATTTAAATTTAAACATCATTAATTTAAAAAAAATGTCAGGTCTAAGGTGATTCTTAAAATGCAGGTCTATTATAAATTGTATTTATACAGAAAGATACGGAAATGAAAAAGACAGATGGAGCTCTTTTATAAATGGAAGGAGGTATAAAAAACGTTAGATGTACATACACTGATATCCAGTGATCAAACAGAAGAGATAGATACAAAATCTCTTTCTTTTTTTAAATTCCAAATATGTTACTCTGTTTACTTTGTTAAAAATAATGACTATTTAATCTGTATACTTTGTTAAAAATAATGACTATTCAATTTGTAAAGCCATAATGTTATGACTGACATGTGAAAGAACAATATAATGAAAACATACTGATAATTGCACTTGTTATGGTTTCATCTAGCAGTAGATGGCCTTTAGCATTGGGAGACAGCTTGCAATCAGGAAAGTCTTTCTTGGTGAAGAATATATTCATGAGGAGTTTTGCCATCCGTTTACCATAGGCAGCTGTTCCTTGGGCAGAAGGGTCTCGCACTCTTTGTACGTGGTCAATATCATGTTGATAGAGGTACACACCTGATCCAGGTGTTAGTTCAACCATCTGAAATAATACTAGATTACTGATTAGTCTGTATTTTTAAGATGTAGTCAGAAAAAATCTACATTAATCAAATATCAATGAAATTATTTACGTCTACATCTTGATTAAATATTTTTATATCATACTGTGGTCCTTGTCTACACCTGGAAAAAGTCCCTTGAATCAGCAGATAATTGATTATGAAAGATATCATGATGAATAAACTGTACATGTGTCAAATAAGCAAAACTTTTTGCATTTTGGGGATAAAAAATTTCAAAATATTCAATTTAGTAAATACAAACAATTAAAAGCCCAAGCTGGATTCGAACTCGGGATGTGTGGTTCACAATTCCATACATTAACCATTAACCACTTGGCTATGGAGTTCATTGAACAAGATGGTCATTAAAACCATTTTAATAATTAAAACTAAATGGCTTTTCGAACAAGGTCAGCCATATTGATTTAAACTTTCCCCTTAAAACTTATAATTTGAATCATAACAGCTAGTACCTATAATACTTTAAATACATCAGTTACCTTGTATCTTTTTGCCACATCACTCGAAAGTTTACCAGGCTTTGGCATGGTGTAATCCTCTGTAAAATAATTCAATTTTTTAAAAATGTGGGGTTTCAATGACAATTGCAAAGTTTCTGTTTTTTAATGCAGACCCATTGAAACTATTAAACAACTGTTATGTGTTTACTTTATACATGATTACTTTAGTCTTATGTAGTTCCATAGATTCTGAACCAATACAATTTTAATGACTATTGAAACTTGCATTGTCACACTAATTAACTGTAATTAATGACAGAATGAGATATACCATTATTTTCTTTTGACATATTCTGGCTTTTCAATTTCAACTCCTCCAACTCTTTGTAAGCCTCTGAAAGTTCTAAAAAAAAAAAAAAGTTGCACAATTTTAATATTCAAAATGAACAAAAAAAGGTCAAAACTTAGAAACCTAAAAAGCTGTAATTTAAATAATTATTAAAGAGGTTGAGATTTCAAACGTGTACAAGGGGAATCACCTAAATTCATCGCATATTACGTCCTCCGTTTTTGTGACGAGAAGGTTTTTATGAGTTAAATCTCTAAACTTGAAAAGTGTCGTCTACACTAAGTACAAACTTGTGCTTTTACAACAAAAATAATCTAATTGATGAGTGAATATATTCTTGTGATACATTAATTAGATTTTTAAACTTTATTTGCATGCAGATTGATTAGGAAATTCACCATTTATTTGAAGTTAATTAAGTAAATTCATGTACACGTTTATATCCTACAGGTTATGAAATCTCAACTGATAAATTACAAAAACAGGTACGTGTACATGTAGTTATACATGTAACACACGTACACGTTACCTGTACACGTCTTAATCTCAACCTCTCTAATAACTAAACTTTGACTTGTACAATTTACAGAAAAATTTTGCATCGATATACAATTTGAAATGATTAATTTAACCTACTGCATTTTAGAATGCCATTTTCTTTAATTGCTTCAGCATATTTCACCTCCAGTGCTCGGTTTCGAGGGGCTTTTTGAGCCACAGTATTGTGCCCTTTAGCATTCACTTGTTGAACTGGCAGGTCCCTATAAACACAATACAATGTATCATACTTTGCTACAGAAGCATAAACATTTTCAATTTGAATTGAATTACTAAGGATAACAATTATTACTCTAAATTCAATGTAATGGGAACAAACTTATATTTTGTTAGAATAATAACCTACATCATAATAAAATATCACTCATTATTTAGGCGATTGAATAACTCAATTAACCCTCTTTTGATGCAAACTCAGATTTTTAACAAAACTTCAATCTAATACAAATGTGAAATCACTTTTGCTTACGTTAAAGCAATCAATTCAGCATTGAGTGCATCCTCCTCATGATCAGAGTCATCAGCTCTAAAAAAAAGAATGATTTACCATATTAGTGTTAAAAAAATGTGTAACTGTTAATTTACCACACCAAGTAAAAACAAGTTACATATTATTCAAAATTTAACAGCAATTTGTTTTAAATTTTTAACATTGTTTTACTTTTAAATATTGTATAAATATACATATTATTTTAAGATGAGGAGATATCTTTGAGAACTATTACTCACAACTGTGTAAAGTCAATGTCCTGAAGAGGTAGTAGAGGTAGTAAGTCTTCCTCAGTGTCCTTGTTCTCGTTTTGAATTCTACAAATAAATAAAATATGAATGAACAACAGTCAATAATTGAAATGTTACAAAAATATTGACCAGTCAATATTTTAAGAGAATATTTTTTGCAATGAAATGGCTGACTTATTCTTTGCTACTGATAAAAAATGCGACATTATTAATTCATAATGGGTATGCAATTTAACAATTGCTTAAGGCTTTAAGCAGCAGTTTGCTAGCTATAGAAAAGACTTCCAAATTAACTGAAAAATAGTGACAAACTGCTTGTTAGCCAATTGGTAAGAGTTTATCAGGGTTGTCCCTAAGACCCGGGGGCAGGGGAATTTCCCCGCCTATAATGATGTAATCCCTTGGTTATTCTGGTATTCCCCCTCAACCCCCCCATCCTGTTAGGGAGGAACCCAAAAACCCCTTCTACTTTTTTAATGTCACCTGCTATTTCAATTCTTAGGGACAACCCTGGTTTATACCTTGTTTTCCTTATACACTGATACTGAAACTGTGTTTTATTTTAATTTCTATTTCTTTGTTTTTATACATGTATAATACTATAGTGCTGTAACAGTGATTTTTCTACATCCTCTTTAGGTCCGAATATCGGCCCTTTCCCCTCTCAAAAATTACCGATTTTTCCCCCAATTTCTATTGCTTTTTTCCCAAAACAAAACCGATGTTGTTTTTGTTATATTGAATTTTTTACGTACGACTTATCTAAAATGGAACGCTATTGTTCTCGGTCATTCAGACTCTTAAAATAATAGTAAGAAACAACAGATTACGTCGTGCGTTTACAAGACTTAGAAAAACACATGGTCATGTCAAACCTGTTGTATAAATACATCGTAAGAAAGTGTAATGTGCATGTGAACCGGCAAAACGTAGCTCTATTTGTGAATCCAAGTACTAGTAACTCTACAGTAAGCATCAAAATCAAACTGTTTCTACATCCGGCAGATGCAACTAGTATTGCAGAGAAATGGCAGCAATATGATTAGCTAGGGTCATAAAAAAGCTTTAATAATTAGTTTGAAAAAAAAAATGATTTGTCATTTATCATGTCAGATTAGTTTATCTTCAATGGCTATTACAAGAAAGATTTTCTCTTATGTCTACCATTATGACCAAAAAAAAATGGAAATATAGGTTGGTCACAATTAATGACAACTTTCAAAGATTAAAAAAAGGGTTAAGAATTTAGAACTGTGTCTAATTTGTTACTTTTTAGCAAATAAATTGAATAAATGATGTTACATTTACTTATATACCAGTATTTCATTTTACCTGCCAATTAAATTTCAATCTTTTTGATTTTTCCCAATTTGATACAAATGTCGATGATTTTTCCCAATTGTAAAGGCCCAGGCCCCTTTTAAAAAATGTAGAAAAATCACTGTGTAAAAAATGTTTACCTATTGAAGTCAATATTCAACTCTCGCAAAACTTTGGTATTTAGCTCTGTCCTGGCTTTTTTCTTCAGAATTGCCTCATTTTTTTTCTCTTCAAATTTCTTTTTTCTCATTTCTTCCTGTGCCTTTTTCTTGTCAATCGGATTGACTTCTTCCATTTTCTTCTTATTTGCTTTTTCGACTTTCTGCTTCTTATTCCTATCTTTACCCTGAAGCTGCTTTTCAGCTGATTTTTCCTGAGGCATGCTGTAAAATGTTTTAGAAAAATGAATAGAAAATTTACAATATTGCTCAAAGCTAAAATCATCATGTCAAAAATTTAAGTTACATTAAAAAAATGTACAAAATTAGTTGTAAGTGGTATATTAGTATGTAAACGTAGAGGCTAAAGTATTTTTTAGCAGTGTTTGTACATGTATCATTCATACCCAGCATGAAAAAAAACAAGAGGCCCAAGGGCCTTAACGGTCACCTGAGTACAACAATTTAGAGGATCCATAAACTGATAAATGAAGCTTTGTTGCCCAATAGCAAGAAAAATAGCACGATTAAGATCAACAAAATAATTGGTCTAGTATCTTTCTATCTGTCCCCCATTTATCACTATTATCATGCAGACTTTTAACAAAATGTCTATATTATAACCTCTCACATTGGCCTCACTTGGCCTTTGAAGAACATTTAAAAAGATAAGTTATTTTTGTTTCATTTTTATTCATCTATTATTTCCAAGTCTACCTGATTATTAAAACTATGAAAGTACTTTTTGTATTATACAATAAATGTTCTTGCATAATTCTCTTATTCTATTATCCTTTCAAATACATTATCTACAGTGATTGATTATCAAACTTAAGGTGAATGCCAAAGGGGAATAACCTCACTCAGTAGATTACAAATTAATAGAGCCCTGGCCAGGACCAGAACACTTGACTAAATGGTCCAGATGTTCAAAATTCTGGTAAAAATACCTTGCTTATTAAAACTTTTACTCTGTTTGCTTCCAGTATGCCCAGGAGCAGAGGAGATTTTCAAAGAAATAATGTATTTTCACTATTTAACACAGCCCTACCCTAACACCAAAACCCATGACCTAGGATCATGAAAATTTACAAAATTGGAAGAGGTACCCTCATCATCCTAACTATGCAATTAGTTGAAGATTTTCAAAGAATTCACACATTTTCACCATATAATCTAATAGAGCCCCCCCCCCCCCCCCCGAGAAACAACAGAACCCCTGGGACCACAAGTTTTAAAAATTTTGTAAAAGCATCCTTGCTCATCATAACTATACACTTGTTTCTTTGTTTTATAACAAGGAGTAGAAAAAAATATTTTGAAAGTAATTATGAATTTTCACTATATAATCAATAGAGTCCCACCCCCACCCTTTTACCAGAACCCCTGACCCAGGGGCCATGAAATTCACAATTTTGGAAGAGGCAGCCATGCTCATCATAACTATGTACTTAGTTAGTTTATTTCGTACCCAGGAGCAGAGAAGATGATTTTCAAAGATTTAATGCATTTTCACTATATAATCAATAGAGTCCCCCCCCCCCCCCACACCTAACACCAGAACCCCTGGCCCTGGGGTCATGAAATTCTCAATTTTGGTAGAGGCACTCTTGCTCATCATAACTATGTACTTAGTTTATTTAATATCGAGGAGCAGACAAGAAGATTTTCAAAGAAATAATGCACTTTCACTATATGATGTATATAGCCCCACCCTAGCACCAGAACCCCCGACCCTGGGGCCATGAATTTCACAATTTTGGTAGAGGGCTCAATCCTTATAACAATCAGGCCAACAGTTTGACTGCTTGATGTCCAGGAGTAAAGAAGAAGATTTTTAAAGATTGCATTAATTTTGGTGATATCAGCCCTACCCTTCAGGCCCCAGGGGGGCAGGGACTATGAAATTCACAATTTTTGTTCCCCTTCACCTATAGGTGCTATATGCCAAAATTGGTTGAAATTGGTTGAGGGGTTTCAGAGAAGAAGCTAAAAATGTTCAATTGTTAACGCAAAACGCACGACAAATGCCGATGGACAAAAATGGATAGCAATAGGTCACCTGAGTGACTCAGGTGACCTGAAAATGTAAATTTTAGCAACTTATCAGTAAAGGGGGGGGGAGTCACTGTTAATTTTAATATATAAAAAATGTTGTATTTATAGAGTAAAATATTTTTAATTTCTGCATGCAATCACACTGTGAAACATATTGGATACAAATCCCATTTAAAGGCCGAGGTTTTCAACCGGTTGGTTTTCCTCAGGTAAGTTTGGTGTGGGGTGGAGCTTAATTGAAACGGCTGTGAAGCCCCAAGGGAACCAAGCTGGCTTGTGTATACCTACCCATATACACAGGATGTTACCTGTATATTACCTGTAAATGTTTTCCTAAGACATAGTTTAACTTCGCGTGTTGCTCAATCGTAATGTTGATCGTCAAATTTATGAAATAAAACATGCTAAATTTTTTATGTAGACTGATTCCTTTAGTTCAATTCTTTTTTAAAAAATATGTTTGAATAAAGGAGACAATTTTAGTTTAATTTTGTGCGTTAATCAATTTCAAATCTTTGGTTGTAAGCTGACGACACCGAGGGAAATAGTCATTTGCAAAACGAAAGTAGAAAAAAGCGCGGTCCTGAATAAGTCTCTAAAACTTAGAAATCCTGTTTGAAGGCTAAATTTTGTAGAAAATATATAATAAATTAGGCAAGTATTTTTTATATAATTCCTATGTGATTAACCCATGACGCATGTTTGAACAGTTTCGTAAAAATGGTCATGGCATCTGCGTATTGTTTCTCCGACAGTTAGACGAAACGGGAATATAGTCACTTTATCCTACTTTTTCCTCGGGATCCATAATTCTAAACATAACTTGCATATTCAATGACAGCTTTTATAATACTGCTTATTTCTCTTAAAAAAGGTTATTTTACCGTAACTTTCATCACCATGTCTCGGAGAAATATTACACGTCTTGAAATTTTTTTAACTTGGACAATATGACTATCTCATAATTATAAAAAAGAAATTATTATTTTATTAAATTACATGATGCTTCCAATGCAGTTCGGTATTTTCTGTTGTAAGTAAAATCGATGCACGTGTAAATTTGGATAACCTATACTGCATTATAGATTGTACAGTGAAATGAATCCCCCTTTCTTAATTACAATTTAAATAGATAAATGACTGATTTTCTTTTTCATTTATTTAATTGTCTGACAGACTGATTAAGTATAAATTATATATGGGTAATTACTTTATCATAAAGTAAAAAAAATAATATCAGCTCTGGCTGCTTCTTTATCACGATGTTTCATATATGCGGTAGGCATCAAAGACTGGCTGTTAATTCAATAATCGGTACGATCCCCAGCCAAGGTATACAAGATATACACAACGGCAGGTAACAAAATGTCAATCAATTTTCAGTATCCAATCTCAGGCTTAATTTCATCTGATTGACAGGGGTTCACAGACCAGGTAAAATTGAGGGCGGTGCTTATTTCCTCCCCCTTTAAACAAAAAAATTATGCTTACCCCCCTTTTTTTCAAGTTCAATACAATCAAATAGACCATAATCAATAAATAAATCAATAAGTATAATTACCAAGTTTCTTCTTCAGTGGAACACAATCTAGGTGTTGTCCTAAGGAGATCCATTTCATTGTGTAATTCTCTTCTATCATCTATTAAAATGTACAGTTACATGTATATTGATTGTTACAAACATTTAGAAAGAGTTTAATTATCTTCATATTCCTTTGAATTAAAACTAATTAAAAATTTTAATAGCAAAAGTATTATATATTATGCATGATTATAATGACTTCTCACTGCATGTTTTGGGTGAAAGCCGTTTTAGACTTCACAGTAAATAAGGGAAATAACTCAAGATTTTCAACATTATTCTTATTATCATTTAAAATAGTGTTAAAACAAGAAAACAAGATATTTATCGTCTGTTGAAATGTACAATAAATTATAAATGAGACACATGATTTTAAAGATCATATTGCTCATAATTTATAATCTTGTGAACCTACCACCGATCTTTAAAATTTTGGCGGGATGTGACCCCGGGAATCCTTGGCATTTGGCGTAAACGTCTAACCCAACTGTGTAATCTTCAAATGGGAGACGCGGGTCATCTATGGCACGTAAATTTATCACACCGAGGGGAAATCCTTCCTCCTGCCATTCGACAAGGGCTAGTAATAATTTTGACATCGTTGTCTAGGCCTAAATATTGCCGCGCTTTCAACTAGGAACTTTACGTACCGGAACTAAATGTGGTTAAATACATCGTACGATGTTCCTGTGCGCATCCACCGTTTTTTATTTATATAAACTAAAGTAAACTGACTAATTCACAATTTATTTATAATAATTTCAGTTAAAAAATATTATCAGAAATGTGAGATATCCGTGAATTGGAACTTTGGAAGAATAAGTTACGAAACGAAATAGCTTATGCACGATTTGCCCAAGAAAAAAATGGCGTCAAAAAAACGCGGGCCATATGCAGGAACATCGAGGACATCGAAGTGGAGAAAACAAGAGAAAGAGCAAGAACACGAGTCAAATGTTGAGGAAATTGCAGGTATATAGAGTTTTTTTGGTAGTAAAACGGTTCTGAATCTGTATAAATTTTATTGATTAATTAATTACGTGCATACATTTGGAAAGGGGAGTCACTCTATTGGTATTGTAAATAATAATGAAAAAGGGTGTCCGTTGATGAAATTAACGAGTGGAACTACGACGGCAAATTTATTGTGTACAACCTTCCTTCCCAAAATTTTAATCAAATGATGGGTATAATGCAGTTCATAAGTGATTTATAATTTTATATACACCAGTCATGAAGCCAGTTTTGAAATACAATGAACCTGAATAACTATAAATTATTTTAAAAATAACATTAGAGTAAGAAAAATTTTAATATGTGCAGCTTACTTTACAATTCTAAGAACTTTACCAAAGAAAAAAAATATAGTAATGAAAACAGTGTTATAAATTTGATGATGAATTATTTTATTTAACATTTAATAATAATAATTATAGCATCAACTTTTTCTATTTTATTTTATCCACCTCATCCCATTACAATAATGTATTACTATTTACTTTAGTTTCAGAAACAATTGAAGAATTAACCGATTACAATGATGAAGTTCCAAATGAATTTGACATAATGGTGGAAGAAATGCTGGAGGAAGAAAAACAGAAGTTAGACCAAAAAAGTAGTGATAATCAGAGAAATATTGACAATGAACCTATATATCAAGGAAGCAGGCTTACTGTTAGCATGAGTATGCTGCTGATTGTAACATTTGCTACAAGACACAACTTATCAGGAGTTGCCCTTTGTGATTTATTAAATCTTATTGAAGTGCATTGTCCTCCAGATAATATATGCAGGGCAACCCTTACAATGTACCAAGACTTTTTTAGGCATTTGAAAACGCCTCTAATATACAACTATTTTTGTGAAAAGTGCTTCCTCAGCATTGAAAAGGATGCAAAATATGAAAAATGTCCAAACTGTTCATTGACTAGCATAAAATATTTCATCACCATACCCCTAAAGGACCAAATGGAAACAATTTTGAAAAGTGAGTCATTTTCATTTTAGACTTATTTTATCATTCTAGCTTGCAAGTAAGATGTAACTAGCGTTTAACCATAAATTTTATTGCAGTGATTATCAATGATATAATAAAAATTTTGGCCATGTGTTAATATCATGAAGGACTGTTTTGGGGCCCTGCACTGACATGCATGTGAAAGAATTAGAAATAAAATCAAACTTTAATACTGTTAAATTTAATAAAAGTATTGGTAAATACATACGCCATATTTAATACTACATACAATAGATAGTTGTCAATCCACAAAATTCCCTCCATGGCAAAAAAAAATGTAACAATGTAAAATTCACTTTAATGTATATCCAACAAATATATTGATGATTTCATTTTATATTGTATGATGTATTTTTTAGGACCAGGCGTTCTTGACATTATAAGAAAAAGCAAAATTGAAAGGAGTGAACTTGGGAACACATCCATTATTGAAGATGTCTACAATGGAAATGTATACAAAACTCATTTTGATAGTAGTGGTTTTTTCCATGGAACAACCAAGGAAGAGAGGAATCTTCAATTGCACCTTTCTTTTCAAATTAACACTGATGGAGTTGCTGTGTTCAAGTCATCTAAATTTGGTGTTTGGCCTCTGTATGCAGTTATCAATGAATTGCCACCTGATGCAAGGTACCAGTTACAATTTGATTAATTATATGAATTCGGAAATTACGGTACTCTTAACATTCAATGATAAACATACAGTAAAACTTAATTCAATGATAAACATACAGTTAAACTCGTTTATAATGAACAGAGATATAGTGATATCTCGATATAACGAAGTTTTTTGGAGATAGCGAAGTAAAACCATTGGTCCCTATGACTTCGTTATAACCGAGCTTTACTGTAAATAACTCTACTGTTAACAACTTAACACTATTTTCTCTAAAATTTATTGCTAGATTCACAAGAGAAAACCGTATCTTCTTAGGACTATGGTTTGGAACTCAGAAACCAAATATGAAACTACTTTTTGGATCCTTTTTGAAAGAATTCAATTTGCTTTTTACAGGTGTGTATGTTATATTTTATGCCCCTGCCATGAAATTGCAGGGGTGCATATGGTGTAAACTGTTACCCTGTTCCATCATTCCGTCCTGAAGATATTTTTAGTTTCCGCTGAAGGGATGTATATATATATAAAGTTGATAATGCATTCAGGTCAAATTTGAACTTGGTTCCGATCTAATGATTTTTAACAGAGTTATGAATATGTCTCTTGGACTTTGAGAAAAAAAGAGAAATCTTCTGTTCAAACAAATAAATCAATATGTAACAAAACCTTTTAATTGATTGATTGATTGTATGTTGTTTTACGTCTCATTCAAGAATTTTTCATTCATATAGAGACGTCACCATACACCGGTGAAGGGCTTCAAATTTTGACCTTTACTCGGCACTCAGGGCCATTGAGCATGGGGGATCTTTATCGTGCCAATGCCTGCGGTGACGCGGGACCTCGGTTTTTAGGGTCTTATCCGAAGGACCCGCAACTTTCACTTCAAAGTGCCGAGCGCATGGCGAAGGAACAGTTGCTACCCATTTTTTATTGACTTAGGTCAGTCGCGGCCAAGATTTGAACTCACAACCTCCCGATCACGGAGCGAGCGCTCTACCGACTGAGCTACCGTAAACAGTAAAAATCCCCCCAAAATATGCATTGCAATTCCATGCCATAAATATGTTGTTCAAAATTTCATATATCAGTAAATATGAATATTTTTAAATATTTTCAGGCATTCCCATGAGTATTAAAGAAGAACAGTTAACAGTTAAAGCCATTCTTCTTAGCTGCACAGCTGATGCACCAGCGAGATGTTTAATGATGGATTTTGTCCAGTTTAATGGTAATTATGGGTGTCCTTGTTGTCTATCTCCTGGAGAAACATTTGCAATATCGGCAACAGGGAACTCGCATATATACCCCTACAAGTCAGAAAGTAATGAAGGCCATGACGAGTTAAGGACAATGGAGGAAACCAAAGCTACAGCGCATCGAGTAGAAACGGAATATTTGAGTGGAAGAAGACGAGATCCTGTGCCAGAAATGGGAGTCAAAGGAATATCCTTTTTGATGTCATTTCCAAAGTTTGATTTAATCAAAGGTACTGGCATAGATTATATGCACTGTGTTTTGCTTGGTGTTGTTAAGATGATCCTAGGGCTTTGGATTGATCAAGATCACAAAAATGAGCAATGGTCTCTTAGAAGCCATATTGATGTACTTAATGATAGAATCAAAAAACTAAGACCACATTGTTTGATTTCACGCCTACCAAAAAAAATTGATGAGTATGGTGACTGGAAAGCATCTGAATTTAGAACATTTCTTCTTTATTACTCTGTACCCCTTTTGGAAGATGTACTCCCTTCAAAATATTATGATCATTTTTGTAATTTAGTACTTGGCACTTTCTTACTTTTAAAGACTTCAATTTCACAGACTGATCTGAAATTAGCGAGATGTTGTTTCAAAAGATTTTGTATTGGTATAGAAGAACTTTATACGGAGCGTTACGCTACATTTAATGTTCATTGTCTTTTACACTTGTGTTCAAAAGTCGAAGATTTGGGACCACTTTGGTCCCAGTCTTGTTTTTTTTATGAAGGATTGAATGGTGATCTTAGAAATCTTTTCCATGGTACACAAAAAATTGATCTCCAAATTGTAACTGCTGTATGCATTCAAAATAAAATTCCTGAACTTGTTGACAAATTAGAAATAGGTTCTGTGAAGTCTTTTTATCAAAAGATGCAGTCATCTTTGCAACAGTCATTTACTAGGATATGTATTGGACTTAAAACTTTTGTGGTTGGCTCTATAAAGGCCTTTTTGCCTGAGGAACATGTTACACAATTACTGGAAAATAAGTTTGGAAATGTTGCTGAATATCATATCTTCTACAGAGTTTTACACAATAAGATAATGTATTATAGTGAGGAGTACAAGCCTGTGAAAAAAAGAAACTCCTATACATGTAAGAACAAGAGTGGTATTTGTCAGATTAGATATTTTTTACAGTGTGCAACTGAAAATGGATACACATATGTTGCTGTTACTAGAATACTTAATGTACAGAAATCTTGTACAAATGTTTGTCAAGTGTCCATTGGTTTAACAAATGTAATACTTGTAGATGATCTCGAGGAACCTGTCATGTACATAGATATTGATGAGAGAAAAAAGCAGGTGGCATTTTTCCCAAATCTTATTGAAAAAGATTAATATATTTAGTTGTCCATTGATTGTTTCAATGTCAGACTAAGAGTTTTTGTATACACTGTACTTACTAGCATTTACCACAAACTGTCATGAAGCTCATGTACAAAATGTAGTACAAATGTATGTCAATTAAGTGTCCATTGGGGTACCAAATATTATGCTAGCATATAGAGGATATATACTGAGGAACCTTTTATGTACATGAATATTGATAAGAAAAACTATGTAGAATTTTATCCAAGTATTATTGAAAATGATATAATAAAAGATACATTAATATTGAAACATCATGTCTATTAGTATATTTTCAATGTCAGAACAAATAGTTTTTTTACACATGTATTTTGCATTTCCCACAAATCCCTTTGAACACCTGGTATTTAACTTGGTCTCAAATTTCATGCAGATGTTTTTAAGACATCATATAATATATCTTATTAAAAAGTCACCATTAAAACAGCTGTAATAAACATTAGATTTTAATTATTGCTGCATTTTTTCACAGTTATTAAGATAATGCAAATACAGCCAATTAATATATTGGCAAAATATGGTATACCTTCAGAATCTAAGTGATAAAGATATTGCAGTACAAATGCAGTACCTTTGATGCCAGTACATATATCTAATTATGATAAAGATAATGCAGTACAAATGCAGTACCATCAATACCAGTATCTAACTGATAAAGATAATGCAGTACAAATGCAGTACACCTATGACAGACTTGTGAATGATAATGATAATGCAGCAGAAATGCAGTATACCTTTAATACCAGTATCTCAATAATAAAGATAATGCAGTAGAAATGCAGCTTATTTGCAGTACAAAAGCAGCATATGAAATTTTGTGTCACTGAAAAGAAAATACGAAAAGTTTTTGCAGCACATTTTCAGTATATTTACAGTAGATTATTAGAATATACTGCTGCGCAGTACATTATGCTAATAAGTACTGCAAATATACTTCATTTTTGCAGTAGACATTAAGTACAATTGCAGCGCTATAGCAGCAAATACTGCATTTGCAGTATCTGCTGCAATTCTGTAAAGGTCCAGCAGGGATCGAACCCGGTACCATTGGTTTGAAAGGCAGTTGCGCTAACCACTGCGCTACGCATTCCGATAAAATCGGTAAGTTAATTGTTTAAGACTATAGAAGAAATGCGAGCGTATTTTTAGAATCGGTAGGGGAAGAAAGAAGTTCCGTAAAAGGAAATAGTTCCTGAATTTGCAAGCAGTATATAAAATAATAAGGGACGTGCTGCGTAAGAAAACGTTAACACTGTTCCCTAATGAAAATGTATTAATGAACTGTAGCCCGATTCATCGATATTGTGAGCATGCTGAATTTTTTGTAAATAGCTTCGTTGTAAGCTTAAAAGATCGGGTTCGGATTTTAACATTTCTGACTGAATATCCTGAAATAAATATGAAACATTTAAATAAGCATTTCTTTGGGTTTAATTCAATAAGTGTAGCCCAAATTAAATTCCCAACATGCATTTTTAGAAGGGAAACACGACAATGAAAGCGAGAATTGTTTTTAATATACCGAAAATCGCTATTTCTGGAAACTGATTAATTCTAAATAAAAATCAAATAAATTCCAAATGTTAAAGAAAGAGAGAATGCTTGGTATTAAAATGTCGTATCATATCGGGAGAATTAAATGCCACTAAAGACATCTGAAGAAATAGCCGATAAAAGGTTTAGATCATTTCTTCGTTCACCTGCACTTAAATTTCAAACACAACAGCACTTGTAGTTTTTGCCGTGAAACTTCATGACTTCTATAAACTTACAAGACTCACCGTAAAACTCTCCAGAAAGTTTCTCTGAGGTCTATACTACATTTGTACCAAATTTGGTGTCGATCCGAGGTCTGGTTTGAACTCTGGAGTAATATTCTACATTGTTGTTGATGTGATTTTTTTTTTTTTTAAAGAAGTTGGGTGGGGGGGGGGGGAAATTATTTATTTTGTGCCTCTTTTAAACTACGAATTGTAACTACTTCCACATCCTTAAGCCTTATTGTGACCTTTGAGTCAAGGTCAAAGGTCAAGTCAAAGGTCAAGGTCATTCCAAAAAAAAAAAACAAACTTTACTTTCTGTATTTTTACCTGATACTGGAGCTGGATGCATGTCCTAACTTTTCTATTTGACCCGATGTCAAGGTCAAAGGTCAAGGTCAAAGGTCAAGGTCATTTGGTGAATTTCTATATTTTACACATATATGAGGGATTTCTTATGTTTCTAAATGACCTTGACCTTTGACCTTGACCTATATTTCAAGGTCAAAGGTCAAATATGCCTATGCAGTTGGTCCCATGTCTCTAGGTTAAAAATAAGTTCATTAAATGTAAGCAGCGTAAACTTTCAGGGGCAGTAACTCATACAAGGGACCAAAGAATGCTTTCGCAATGATAGAATGAAGAGAGTACTAAATGAGTCAAAGACACTGATGAAGGTTTGGAATCTCTAAGTTTACGGTTTCGGAGGAGTAGCGATAACAAGGTTTTGTTGCAAAAGGGGTGACAACTTTTGAATGGGTCAAGCTCGGGGGACAAGAATGAAATCTTTGAAATAGTTTTAGAAGGACATATTAAAGATGCAAAGATATTCAGTATATGTTGAAAGACAAAAGAAATATTAAAAAAGCTAATTTTCTCATATTTTGAGTGACCTTGACCTTTGACCTCTATATAAATTTCAAGGTCAAAGGTCACACATGCCAATGCCATTGGTCCCATGTCTCTATGATTAATCGCTTTCATTTTTTTTACCTATTCGCAAACTCCAAAAACTTTCAGGGGCAATAACTCATAAAAGGGGTTTACAAATCCTTTCGCAATGAAAGAGTGAAGAGTCTTCTAAATTAGTCAAAGACATTAGTGAAGGTTTCGTATCTCTACGGTTTAAGGTTTCGAAGGAGTAGCGATAACAAGCTTTTATTGTGAAAGGGGTTGTAACTCCTTGAGGGGTCAAAGTTCATATACGCAGGGTCAACTATAAAAATCTTTTACGAAGTGCATTCTTATGGACCATAAATCTTTTTGATAACTTTTGAAACAAAAAACCATTCGGCGGAAAAATAATAAAAATAACTAGTAAACTAATTGTTCAGAGAACAATTAGAGGTCTTTCCACCTTTTTAAGTGTTTCCGTGTCATTTGGGCTGAAAAAAAATGAAGAAAAATGCAATAAATGCAACAGGAAAAAAAAAAAAAAAAAACTCCTCCAGCTGGGATCGAACTCAAAACCCTTGGTTTGAAAGGCAGGTGCGATAACCATTAGGCCACGCACTCCAATAACAATAGTGCGTTAAAATGTTTAGGACTATAGAATAATTGCAAGCGTATTTTTAGAATCGGTAGGGGAAGAAAGAAGTTCCGTAAAAGGAAATAGTTCCTGAATTTGCAAGCAGTATATTAAATAATAAGGGACGGGCTGCGTAAGAAAACATTAACACTGTTCCCTAATGAAAATGTATTAATGGACTGTAGCCCGATTCATCGATATTGTGAGCATGCTGAATTTTTTGTAAATAGCTTCGTTGTAAGCTTAAAAGATCGGGTTCGGATTTTAACATTTCTGACTGAATATCCTGAAATAAATATGAAACATTTAAATAAGCATTTCTTTGGGTTAAATTAAATATGTGTAGCCCAAATTAAATTCCCAACATGCATTTTTAGAAGGGAAACACGACATTGAAAGCGAGAATTGTTTTTAATATACCGAAAATCGCTATTTCTGGAAACTGATTAATTCTAAATAAAAATCAAATAAATTCCAAATGTAAAAGAAAGAGAGAATGCTTGGTATTAAAATGTCGTATCATATCAGGAGAATTAAATGCCACTAAAGACATCTGAAGAAATAGCCGATAAAAGGTTTAGATCATTTCTTCGTTCACCTGCACTTAAATTTCAAACACAACAGAACTTGTAGTTTTTGCCGTGAAACTTCATGACTTCTATAAACTTATAAGACTCACTGTAAAACTCTCCAGAAAGTTTCTCTGAGGTCTATACTACATTTGTACCAAATCTGGTGTCGATCCGAGGTCTGGTTTGAATTCTAGAGTAACATTCTACATTGTTGTTGATGTGATTTTTTTTTTTTTTTTAAGAAGGGAGGGGGGGGTGAATTATTTATTTTATGCCTCTTTTAAACTACGAATTGTAACTACTTCCACATCCTTAAGCCTTATTGTGACCTTTGAGTCAAGGTCAAAGGTCAAGGTCATTAAAAAAAAAAGAGGGAAATCTTTACTTTTCTATGTTTTTACCTGATACTGGAGCTGAATGCATGTCCTTACTTTTCCATTTGACCCAAGGTCAAGGTGAAAGGTCAAGGTCAAAGTTCAAGGTCATTTGGTAAATTGCCATATTTTACACATATATAAGGAATTTCTAATGTTTTTAAATGACCTTGACCTTTGACCTTGACCTATATTTCAAGGTCAAAGGTCGAACATGCCCATGCAGTTGATCCCATGTCTCTAGGATACACCGTTTAAAAAAAAAGTTCATTAAATGTAAGCAGCGTAAACTTTCAGGGGCAGTAACTCATACAAGGGACCAAAGAATGCTTTCGCAATGATAGAATGAAGAGAGTACTAAATGAGTCGAAGACACTGATGAAGGTTTGGAATCTCTACGGTTTACGGTTTCGGAGGAGTAGCGATAACAAGGTTTTGTTGCACAAGGGGTGACAACTTTTGAATGGGTCAAGCTCGGGGGACAAGAATGAAATCTTTGAAATAGTTTTAGAAGGACATATTATAGATGCAAAGATATTCAGTATATGTTGAAAGACAAAAGAGATATTAAAAAAGCTAATTTTCTCATATTTTGAATGACCTTGACCTTTGACCTCTATGTAAATTTCAAGGTCAAAGGTCACACATGCCAATGCTATTGGTCCCATGTCTCTACGATTAATCGTTTAGAAAAAAATTAATTATTCGTAACCATTAAAAACTTTCAGGGGCAATAACTAATTAAAGGGGTTTATGCAACCTTTCGCACTGAATAGATTGAAGAGTCTACTAAATTAGTCAAAGACATTAGTGAAGGTTTCGTATCTCTACGGTTTAGGGTTTCGAAGGAGTAGCGATAACAAGCTTTTATTGCGAAAGGGGTTGTAACTCCTTGAGGGGTTAAAGTTCATATACGCAGGGTCAACTGTAAAAATCTTTTGCGAAGTGCATTCTTATGAACCATAAATCTTTTCGATAACTTTTAAAACAAAAAACCATTCGGCGGAAAAATAATAAAAATAATAATAATAATAATAACTAGATGAGATCTCGTTGCGAGCAACGAGTAGGTCTTCCGTCCGATTTTTCGAAAAGATGAGATATGATTTTGACTATGACCTTTGTCAAAAGATAATAATTTATAGACTTCCCTAATTAGATTTCATTCTTTTGATTTATATAACATTATCAAAGAGCTATAGATGACATGCTTTTGGCCCCTCTGAGCCTCTAGTTTTAGGGGTCAGCCCCTTTTTCTTGATATCAATTGAAAGGTCTTGTGATTTTAAAAACGTTTTCTTCAAGAAATATTCAGAGATTTCTTTTCGTTGTGGAGATATGCTGAATGGAAATATTTAAGAGCCATCCCTAAAAGTCCTAAATGGGGTCGTTTTGGAAAAATTGAAAGGGTGCATATTGTTTAGAACATTATTCTGACCATCTTTTGTTTAATATTGCTTATCAAAATATTCCACCTTTTCGAGATATAAAGCGTCAAAGATGTAGCATTCTGGCCCCTTGTGACCCCTTATACGTAACATATGATCAGAATCTTATCATATATTGTTGTAAATCGTTAAGATAAGCATGTTTGCTTCAGTAATGTATTACAAATTATTGATCGTTAAAGAGTTATAGATGAAAGACTTTTGGCCCCTCTGGGCCCCTAATTTGAGGAGTCACCCCCTTTTTCTTCATATCAAATAAAAGGTCTTGTGGTTTTGAAGAATTTTTGTTCAACAATTATTCAGATATTTCTTTTCGTTGTGGAGATATGCTGAATTGAAATATTTAGGGGCTGCCCCTCCAAGTCCTTATTGGGGCCGTTTGACAAAAATTGAAAAGGAGCATATTGTTAAGAACATAATTCTGACTATCTTTGGTCTGTATTGCTTATCAAAATATTCCCCCTTTAAGAGATATAAAGCGTCAAAGATTCAGCATTCTGGCCCCTTTTGACCCCTTGTTACGTAACGTATGATCAGTATCTTATCATAAATTGTTGTAAATTGTTAAGATAAGCATGTTTGCTTCAGTAATGTACTACAAGTTATTGATCGTTAAAAAGTTAAAGATGAAAGACTTTTGGCCCCTCTGAGCCCCTAATTTGAGGGGTCAGCCCCTTTTTCTTGATATCAAATGAAAGGTCTTGTGATTTTGAAGACTTTTTGTTCAACAACTATTCAGAAATCTATTTTCGTTTTCGAGATATGCTGAATTATAATATTTAGGGGCCAACCCTTCAAGTCCTTAATGGGGTCGTTTTGGAAAAATTGAAAGGTTGCATATTGTTTAGAACATTATTCTGAACATCTTTTGTTCAATATTGCTTTTCAAAATATTCCCCCTTTTTGAGATATAAAGCATCAAAGAATTAGCATTCTGGCCCCTTTTGGCCCCTTATTACGTAACATATGATCAAAGTTTTAAAACATATAGTTGCAAATCGATAAGATGAACATTTTTGCTTCAGTAATTTATAACAAAATATTGATCGTTCAAGAGTTATACATGAAAGACTTTTGGGCCCCCTGAGCCCCTAATTTAAAGGATCAGCCCTTTTTTCTTGATATCAATTGAAAGGTCTTGTGATTTTAAAGATTTTTTGTTCAACAACTATTCAGAAATCTATTTTCGTTTTCGAGATATACTGAATTGAAATGTTTAGGGGCCAGCCCTTCATGTCCTTAATGGGGCCGTTTTGCAAAAATTGAAAGGTTGCATATTGTTAAGAACATTATTCTGAACATCTTTTGTTCAATATTGCTTTTCAAAATATTCCCCCTTTTTGAGATATAAAGCATCAAAGATTTAGCATTCTGGCCCCTTTTGACCCCTTATTACGTAACATTTGATCAAAATTTTAAAACATATAGTTGCAAATCGATAAGATAAACATTTTTGCTTCAGTAATTTATAACAAAATATTGATCGTTCAAGAGTTATACATTAAAGACTTTTGGCCCCTCTGAGCCCCTAATTTGAGGGATCAGCCATTTTTGTTTGATATCAAATGAAAGGTCTTATCATTTTACACATCTTTTGTAATACATGTTTTAACAAAATATTTACAGGTAAAAAGATATAAAAGAAAACGTATCAAATTTTGCGAGATGTTTGTGAGCCTATTTTTCGAGCCCAGGCGAGCTTCAACGCCATTTGAGCTGGAAAGATATAGATGCCCAATTGCACATCTACAATCTTTCCTCTATCTTCACTGAAAATCTTAACTCAATAGCTTTAGTCGTTTAGGAGGAGATTCCAGGACAAGCCGACCCTCTGAAAATCAGAAAATCGTCAATATCTCACGACCGGAAGTGACGTCATCAAAAAAAAAAACTATCAAGATCAATTAAATATCTTTTACATCTGAAAGTTTGGTGTAAATCGGCCCAGCCGTTTCTGAGAAATCGCGTGCACAAAATCGGTTGGAAGAAAAATAATAATAACTAGATGAGATCTCGTTGCGAGCAACGAGTAGGTCTTCCGTCCGATTTTCCGATAAGATGAGATATGATTTTGACTATGATCTTTGTTAAAAGATAATAATATATATAGACTTCCCTAATTAGATTTCAATCCTTTGATTTTATATACATTACCAAAGAGCTATTGATGAATTGCTTTTGGCCCCTCTGAACCCCTAGTTTGAGGGGCAGCCCCTTTTTCTTGATATCAATTGAAAGGTCTTGTGATTTTGAAAACGTTTTGTTCAACAACTATTCAGAGATTTCTTTTCGTTGTGGAAATATGCTGAATGGAAATATTTAGGGGCCACCCCTCCAAGTCCTTAATGGGGCCGTTTGACAAAAATTGAAAGGGTGCATATTGTTTAGAACATTATTCTGACCATCTTTTGTTCAGTATTGCTTATCAAAATATTCCCCCTTTTCGAGATATAAAGCGTCAAAGATTTAGCATTCTGGCCCCTTGTGACCCCTTATTACATAACATATGATCAGAATCTTATCATATATTGTCGTAAATCGTTAAGATAAGCATCTTTGCTTCAGTAATGTATTACAAATTATTGATCGTTAAAGAGTTATAGGTTGAAGACTTTTGGCCCCTCTGAGCCCCTAATTTGAGGGGTCAGCCCCTTTTTTTGATATCAAATGAAAGGTCTTGTGATTTTGAAGACTTTTTGTTCAACAACTATTCAGAGATTTCTTTTCGTTGTGGAGATATGCTGAATGGAAATATTTAGGGGCCACCCCTCCAAGTCCTTAATGGGGCCGTTTGACAAAAATTGAAAGGGTGCATATTGTTTAGAACATTATTCTGACCATCTTTTGTTCAGTATTGCTTATCAAAATATTCCCCCTTTTCGAGATATAAAGCGTCAAAGATTTAGCATTCTGGCCCCTTGTGACCCCTTATTACGTAACATATGATCAGAATCTTATCATATATTGTTGTAAATCGTTAAGATAAGCATCTTTGCTTCAGTAATGTATTACAAATTATTGATCGTTAAAGAGTTATAGGTTGAAGACTTTTGGCCCCTCTGAGCCCCTAATTTGAGGGGTCAGCCCTTTTTTCTTGATATCAAATGAAAGGTCTTGTGATTTTGAAGACTTTTCGTTCAACAACTATTCAGAGATTTCTTTTCGTTATGGAGATATGCTGAATGGAAATATTTAGGGGCCACCCCTCCAAGTCCTTAATGGGGCCGTTTGACAAAAATTGAAAGGGTGCATATTGTTTAGAACATTATTCTGACCATCTTTTGTGCAGTATTGCTTATCAAAATATCCCCCCTTTTCGAGATATAAAGCGTCATAGATTTAGCATTCTGGCCCCTTGTGACCCCTTATTACGTAACATATGATCAGAATCTTATCATATATTGTCGTAAATCGTTAAGATAAGCATCTTTGATTCAGTAATGTATTACAAATTATTGATCGTTAAAGAGTTATAGGTTGAAGACTTTTGGCCCCTCTGAGCCCCTAATTTGAGGGGTCAGCCCTTTTTTCTTGATATCAAATGAAAGGTCTTGTGATTTTGAAGACTTTTTGTTCAACAACTATTCAGAGATTTCTTTTCGTTATGGAGATATGCTGAATGGAAATATTTAGGGGCCACCCCTCCAAGTCCTTAATGGGGCCGTTTGACAAAAATTGAAAGGGTGCATATTGTTTAGAACATTATTCTGACCATCTTTTGTTCAGTATTGCTTATCAAAATATCCCCCCTTTTCGAGATATAAAGCGTCAAAGATTTAGCATTCTGGCCCCTTGTGACCCCTTATTACGTAACATATGATCAGAATCTTATCATATATTGTTGTAAATCGTTAAGATAAGCATCTTTGCTTCAGTAATGTATTACAAATTATTGATCGTTAAAGAGTTATAGGTGAAAGACTTTTGGCCCCTCTGAGCCCCTAATTTGAGGGGTCAGCCCCATTTTCTTGATATCAAATGAAAGATCGTATCATTCTGCACAACTTTTCTTCTATATGTTTTAACAAATTCTTAACATGTATGAAGATATGAAAGAAAAGGTGTAAAATTTTGTGAGATGTTTCTGAGACATGTTTTGAGCCCTACCGAGCTTCGGCGCCTTTTGCGCTAGAGAGATTTGGACACCTGCCTGCAAATCTACAAACCTTCCCCTACCTTCACTGAAAATCTTGACTCAATATCTCAAGTCGTTTCGGAGGAGTTTCCAGGACAAGCCGACCCTCTGAAAATCAGAAAATCCTAAATATCTCGAGATGGAAAGTGACGTCATCAACGAAAAAAATTTCCAATAAGGTTCAGATCAATACCTATCAGATCTGAAAGTTTCATGAAAATCGGCCGAGACGTTACCGAGAACTTGCGTGCACAAAATCGGTAAGAATAATAATAATAATAATAACTAGATGAGATCTCGTTGCGAGCAACGAGTAGGTCTTCCGTCCGATTTTTCGATAAGATGAGATATGATTTTGACTATGATCTTTGTTAAAAGATAATAATATATAAAGACTTCCCTAATTAGATTTCAATCCTTGGATTTATAAACATTATCAAAGAGCTATCGATGAATTGCTTTTGGCCCCTCTGAACCCCTAGTTTGAGGGGTCAGCCCCTTTTTCTTGATATCAATTGAAAGGTCTTGTGATTTTGAAAACGTTTTGTTCAACAACTATTCAGAGATTTCTTTTCGTTGTGGAAATATGCTGAATGAAAATATTTAGGGGCCACCCCTCCAAGTCCTTAATGGGGCCGTTTGACAGAAATTGAAAGGGTGCATATTGTTTAGAACATTATTCTGACAATCTTTTGTTCAGTATTGCTTATCAAAATACTCCCCCTTTTCGAGATATAAAGCGTCAAAGATTTAGTATTCTGGTCCCTTGTGACCCCTTATTACGTAACATATTATCAGAATCTTATCATATATTGTTGTAAATCGTTAAGATAAGCATCTTTGCTTCAGTAATGTATTACAAATTATTGATCGTTAAAGAGTTATAGGTTGAAGACTATTGGCCCCTATGAGCCCCTAATTTAAGGGGTCAGCCCCTTTTTCTTGATATCAAATGAAAGATCTTGTGATTTTGAAGACTTTTTGTTCAACAACTATTCAGAGATTTCTTTTCGTTATGGAGATATGCTGAATGGAAATATTTAGGGGCCACCCCTCCAAGTCCTTAATGGGGCCGTTTGACAGAAATTGAAAGAGTGCATATTGTTTAGAACATTATTCTGACCATCTTTTGTTCAGTATTGCTTTTCAAAATATTCCCCCTTTTCGAGATATAAAACATCAAAAATTTAGTATTCTGGCCCCTTGTGACCCCTTATTACATAAAATATTATCAGAATCTTATCATATATTGTCGTAAATTGTTAAGATAAGCATCTTTGCTTCAGTAATGTATTACAAATTATTGATCGTTAAAGAGTTATAGGTGAAAGACTATTGGCCCCTCTGAGTCCCTAATTTGAGGGGCCAGCCCCTTTTTCTTGATATCAAATGAAAGGTCTTGTGATTTTGAAGACTTTTTGTTCAACAACTATTCAGAGATTTCTTTTCGTTGTGGAGATATGCTGAATGGAAATATTTAGGGGCCACCCCTCCAAGTCCTTAATGGGGCCGTTTGACAGAAATTGAAAGGGTGCATATTGTTTAGAACATTATTCTGACCATCTTTTGTTCAGTTTTGCTTATCAAAATATTCCCCTTTTTCGAGATATAAAGCGTCAAAGATTTAGTATTCTGGCCCCTTGTGACCCCTTATTATGTAACATATGATCAGAATCTTATCATATATTGATGTAAATCGTTAAGATAAGCATCTTTGTTTCAATAATGTATTACAAATTATTGATCGTTAAAGAGTTATAGGTTGAAGACTTTTGGCCCCTCTGAGACCCTAATTCGAGGGGTCAGCCCCTTTTTCTTGATATCAAATGAAAGGTCGTATCATTCTGCACAACTTTTCTTCTATATGTTTTAACAAATTCTTAACATGTATGAAGATACAAAAGAAAAGGTGTAAAATTTTGTGAGATGTTTCTGAGACATTTTTTGAGCCCTACCGAGCTTCGGCGCCTTTTGCGCTAGAGAGATTTGGACACCTGCCTGCAAATCTACAAACCTTCCCCTACCTTCACTGAAAATCTTGACTCAATATCTTAAGTCGTTTCGGAGGAGTTTCCAGGACAGGCCGACCCTCTGAAAATCAGAAAATCCTAAATATCTCGAGATGGAAAGTGACGTCATCAACGAAAAAAATTTCCAATAAGGTTCAGATCAATACCTATCAGATCTGAAAGTTTCATGAAAATCGGCCAAGACGTTACTGAGAACTTGCGTGCACAAAATCGGTAAGAATAATAATAATAACTAGATGAGATCTCGTTGCGAGCAACGAGTAGGTCTTCCGTCCGATTTCTCGATAAGATGAGATATGATTTTGATTATGATCTTTGTTAAAAGATAATAATATATAGACTTCCCTAATTAGATTTCATTCTTTTGATTTATATACCATTATCAAAGAGCTATAGATGACATACTTTTGGCCCCTCTGAGACCCTAGTTTAAGGAGTCAGCCCCTTTTTCTTGATATCAATTGAAAGGTCTTGTGATTTTGGAAACGATTTTTCAAGAAATATTCAAAGATTTCCTTTCGTTGTGGAGATATGCTGAATGAAAATATTTAGGGGTCACCCCTCCAAGTCCTTAATCGGGCCGTTTGACAAAAAAGTGAAAGGAAGCATATTGTTTAGAACATTATTCTGACCATCTTTTGTTCAGTATTGCTTATCAAAATATTCTTCCTTTTCGAAATATAAAGCGTCAAAGATTTTGCATTCTGGCCCCTTGTGACCCCTTATTACGTAACATATGATCAGAATCTTATCATATATTGTTGTAAATCGTTAAGATAAACATCTTTGCTTCAGTAATGTATTACAAATTATTGCTGGTTAAAGAGTTATAGATGAAAGATTTTGGCCCCTCTCAGCCCCTAATTTGAAGGGTCAGCCCCTTTTTCTTGATATCAAATGAAAGGTTTTGTGATTTTGAAGACTTTTTGTTCAACAATTATTCAGAGATTTCTTTTCGTTGTGGAGATATACTGAATGGAAATATTTAGGGGCCACCCCTTCAGGTCCTTAATGGGGCCGTCTGACAAAAATTAAAAGAGTGCATGTTTTTTAGAACATTATTCTGACCATCTTTTGTTCAGTATTGCTTATCAAAATATTCTTCCTTTTCGAAATATAAAGCGTCAAAGATTTAGCATTCTGGCCCCTTGTGACCCCTTATTACATAACATATGATCAGAATCTTACCATATATTGTTGTAAATCATTAAGATAAACATCTTTGCTTCAGTAATGTATTACAAATTATTGCTGGTTAACGAGTTATAGATGGAAGAATTTTGGCCCCTCTCAGCCCCTAATTTGAAGTGTCAGCCCCTTTTTCTTGATATCAAATGAAAGGTTTTGTGATTTTGAAGACTTTTTGTTCAACAACTATTCAGAGATTTCTTTTCGTTGTGGAGATATACTGAATGGAAATATTTAGGGGCCACCCCTTCAGGTCCTTAATGGGGCCGTCTGACAAAAATTGAAAGAGTGCATGTTGTTTAGAACATTATTCTGACCATCTTTTGTTCAGTATTGCTTATCAAAATATTCTTCCTTTTCGAGATATAAAGCGTCAAAGATTTAGCATTCTGGCCCCTTGTGACCCCTTATTACATAACATATGATCAGAATCTTACCATATATTGTTGTAAATCATTAAGATAAACATCTTTGCTTCAGTAATGTATTACAAATTATTGCTGGTTAACGAGTTATAGATGGAAGAATTTTGGCCCCTCTCAGCCCCTAATTTGAAGTGTCAGCCCCTTTTTCTTGATATCAAATGAAAGGTTTTGTGATTTTGAAGACTTTTTGTTCAACAACTATTCAGAGATTTCTTTTCGTTGTGGAGATATACTGAATGGAAATATTTAGGGGCCACCCCTTCAGGTCCTTAATGGGGCCGTCTGACAAAAATTGAAAGAGTGCATGTTGTTTAGAACATTATTCTGACCATCTTTTGTTCAGTATTGCTTATCAAAATATTCTTCCTTTTCGAAATATAAAGCGTCAAAGATTTAGCATTCTGGCCCCTTGTGACCCCTTATTACATAACATATGATCAGAATCTTATCATATATTGTTGTAAATCATTAAGATAAACATCTTTGTTTCAGTAATGTATTACAAATTATTGCTGGTTAAAGAGTTATAGATGAAAGACTTTTGGCCCCTCTCAGCCCCTAATTTGAAGGGTCAGCCCCTTTTTCTTGATATCAAATGAAAGGTCTTGTGATTTTGAAGACTTTTTGTTCAACAACTATTCAGAGATTTCTTTTCGTTGTGGAGATATACTGAATGGAAATATTTAGGGGCCACCCCTTCAGGTCCTTAATGGGGCCGTCTGACAAAAATTGAAAGAGTGCATGTTGTTTAGAACATTATTCTGACCATCTTTTGTTCAGTATTGCTTATCAAAATATTCTTCCTTTTCGAAATATAAAGCGTCAAAGATTTTGCATTCTGGCCCCTTGTGACCCCTTATTACGTAACATATGATCAAAATCTTATCATATATTGTTGTAAATTGTTAAGATAAACATTTTTGCTTCAGTAATGTATTACAAATTATTGATGGTTAAAGAGTTATAGATGAAAGACTTTTGGCCCCTCTCAGCCCCTAATTTGAGGGGTCAGTCCCTTTTTCTTGATATCAAATGAAAGGTCGTATCATTCTGCACAACTTTTCTTCTATATGTTTTAACAAATTCTTAACATGTATGAAGATATGAAAGAAAAGGTGTAAAATTTTGTGAGATGTTTCTGAGACATTTTTTGAGCCCTACCGAGCTTCGGCGCCTTTTGAGCTAGAGAGATTTGGACACCTGCCTGCAAATCTACAAACCTTCCCCTACCTTCACTGAAAATCTTGACTCAATATCTTAAGTCGTTTCGGAGGAGTTTCCAGGACAAGCCGACCCTCTGAAAATCAGAAAATCCTAAATATCTCGAGATGGAAAGTGACGTCATCAACGAAAAAAAATTCCAATAAGGTTCAGATCAATACCTATCAGATCTGAAAGTTTCATGAAAATCGGCCAAGACGTTACCGAGAACTTGCGTGCACAAAATCGGTAAGAATAATAATAATAATAATAATAATAATAATAGGGAAAAAGAAACCGAACGAAAACAATAAGGTCTTCCGTTGGAGACGGAAGACCTTAATAATAGGGAAAAAGAAACCGAACGAAAACAATAAGGTCTTCCGTTGGAGACGGAAGACCTTAATAATAAACAGAACAATTTCAATAGGTCTTTCCACAGAAAGGTGGAAAGACCTAATAAAACACTAGTAAACTAATTGTTCAGAGAACAATTAGAGGTCTTTCCACCTTTTTAAGTGTTTCCGTGTCATTTGGGCTGAAAAAAAATGAAAAATGCAATAAATGCAACAGGAAAAAAAAAAAAAAAAAAACTCCTCCAGCTGGGATCGAACTCAAAACCCTTGGTTTGAAAGGCAGGTGCGATAACCATTAGGCCACGCACTCCAATAACAATAGTGCGTTAAAATGTTTAGGACTATAGAATAATTGCAAGCGTATTTTTAGAATCGGTAGGGGAAGAAAGAAGTTCCGTAAAAGGAAATAGTTCCTGAATTTGCAAGCAGTATATTAAATAATAAGGGACGGGCTGCGTAAGAAAACATTAACACTGTTCCCTAATGAAAATGTATTAATGGACTGTAGCCCGATTCATCGATATTGTGAGCATGCTGAATTTTTTGTAAATAGCTTCGTTGTAAGCTTAAAAGATCGGGTTCGGATTTTAACATTTCTGACTGAATATCCTGAAATAAATATGAAACATTTAAATAAGCATTTCTTTGGGTTAAATTAAATATGTGTAGCCCAAATTAAATTCCCAACATGCATTTTTAGAAGGGAAACACGACATTGAAAGCGAGAATTGTTTTTAATATACCGAAAATCGCTATTTCTGGAAACTGATTAATTCTAAATAAAAATCAAATAAATTCCAAATGTAAAAGAAAGAGAGAATGCTTGGTATTAAAATGTCGTATCATATCAGGAGAATTAAATGCCACTAAAGACATCTGAAGAAATAGCCGATAAAAGGTTTAGATCATTTCTTCGTTCACCTGCACTTAAATTTCAAACACAACAGAACTTGTAGTTTTTGCCGTGAAACTTCATGACTTCTATAAACTTATAAGACTCACCGTAAAACTCTCCAGAAAGTTTCTCTGAGGTCTATACTACATTTGTACCAAATCTGGTGTCGATCCGAGGTCTGGTTTGAATTCTAGAGTAACATTCTACATTGTTGTTGATGTGATTTTTTTTTTTTTTTTAAGAAGGGAGGGGGGGGTGAATTATTTATTTTATGCCTCTTTTAAACTACGAATTGTAACTACTTCCACATCCTTAAGCCTTATTGTGACCTTTGAGTCAAGGTCAAAGGTCAAGGTCATTAAAAAAAAAAGAGGGAAATCTTTACTTTTCTATGTTTTTACCTGATACTGGAGCTGAATGCATGTCCTTACTTTTCCATTTGACCCAAGGTCAAGGTGAAAGGTCAAGGTCAAAGTTCAAGGTCATTTGGTAAATTGCCATATTTTACACATATATAAGGAATTTCTAATGTTTTTAAATGACCTTGACCTTTGACCTTGACCTATATTTCAAGGTCAAAGGTCGAACATGCCCATGCTGTTGATCCCATGTCTCTAGGATACACCGTTTAAAAAAAAAGTTCATTAAATGTAAGCAGCGTAAACTTTCAGGGGCAGTAACTCATACAAGGGACCAAAGAATGCTTTCGCAATGATAGAATGAAGAGAGTACTAAATGAGTCGAAGACACTGATGAAGGTTTGGAATCTCTACGGTTTACGGTTTCGGAGGAGTAGCGATAACAAGGTTTTGTTGCACAAGGGGTGACAACTTTTGAATGGGTCAAGCTCGGGGGACAAGAATGAAATCTTTGAAATAGTTTTAGAAGGACATATTATAGATGCAAAGATATTCAGTATATGTTGAAAGACAAAAGAGATATTAAAAAAGCTAATTTTCTCATATTTTGAATGACCTTGACCTTTGACCTTTACAAAAAATTCAAGGTCAGAGGTCACAAAATCTAATGCAGTTGGTCCCAAGTCTTTACGACTTATCGTTTAGAGAATTTTGTCATTATTCGTAAACATCAAAAACTCTCAGGGGCAGTAATTTATCAAAGGGCTCAACAAATCGTTTCGCAATGAAAAGATTGAAAAGTCCTCTCAAGTAGTCGAAAACATTGGTGAAGGTTCTGTACCTCTACGGTTTACGGTTTTGAAGGAGTAGCGATAACAGGCTATTCTTGCAAAAGGGGCAATAACTTCGTAAGAAGTCATGGGTCAAACACGGGGGGTCGGTTTTCGAAATAACTTTTAATGTCCAGTATCATGAACTATAAAGTTTTTCGATAAGTCTTGTGGTTTCAAAAGTCCGGGAAGAAAAAAAATAATAATAATAAACATAAGCATTTCAAGAGGTCTTTCCAAGGAAAGGTGGAAAGACCTAATAAACAGAAGAATATCAATAGGTCTTTCCACAGAAAGGTGGAAAGACCTAATAATAAACAGAAGAAAATCAATAGGTCTTTCCACAGAAAGGTGGAAAGACCTAATAATAATAAACAGAAGAAAATCAATAGGACTTTCCACAGAAAGGTGGAAAGCCCTAATAATATGTGTCGAAAGATGAAAGAGACATAAAAAGTTCATGTTTTAAATGACCTTGACCTTTGACCTTGACTTAAATTTCAAGGTCAAAGTTTCTAAAGTAGTCGAAGACACTGTTGAATGTTTCGAACCTCTACAGTCAATGGTTTCGGAGGAGTAGCGATAACAAGGTTTTTCGCACAAGGGCAAGAACTGTTTAGCGCGTCAGGCTCTACAGGTTTAAAAGAGAAATTTGAAAACAGTTTAATAAGGACATTTGATATATTTGATGTTATGCAATGTATGTTGTAAGACAAAAGAGATATAGAAAGAGCTATGATTCTCATATTCAGAGTGACCTTGACCTTTGACCTTGAACAAATTTTGAAGGTCAAATGATGAAAAAGCCATTGCAGTTGGTTTCGTGTCTCTACGATTAATCGTTTAAATTTTTTTCATTATTCGTCAGGAACAAAAACTTTCAGGGGGCAATAACTCTTCAAAGTGCTCGATCTATCATTTCGCAATACCAAGATTGAAAAGTCTTCTCAAGTAGTCGAAGATTTCGTAACTCTAGGGTTTACGGTTTCGGAGGAGTAGCGATAACAAGCAATTCTTGCGAAAGGGGCAATAACTACGAAAGGGGTCATAGGTTATATGCGTTTGGTCAAATTTGTTCATAACTTTTTATGACCTTTACGATGAAGAAGAAATCTTTTCGATAAACCTCAAAACAAAAAATCAGCGGAAGAAAAATAATAATAACTAGTAGACTAATTGTTCACAGAACAATTAGAGGTCTTTCCACCTTTTTAAGCGTTTCCATGTAATTTGGGCTGTAAAAAAGAAGAAAAATGGAAAAAAAAATGTTCTTCAAGCAGGGATCGAACTCATAACCCTTAGCTTGAAAGGCAGGCGCGCTAACCACTACGCCACGAATTCCGATGAAGATGTATGCAGTAAAATACCTATTTAGGAATAAAAAGATGTTGTACAATGTAGTAATCAGAATAAGATAGTTTTGAGAAACATGTTTCCATATCATTTGGCTTTCAAAAGAACAAAAGAAAGAAAGAAAGAAGAAGAAGAAAAATACAAGAAAATAAATAAAACTAAAAAAATTCGTCTTTTGCTATAGATTTATTGTCGGGCTCGTTTCTCTGTAGAGTTCAAAAGGTCTTCGCGCAGCTCCAAAAAAAGATTTTTTTTTTTTTTTTTTTTTTGCGATTTAGGGGCCAATTTTTCTCTCTTTCCCCTTCTCTCTTCCTTTCTCTTCTCTCTTCCTTTCTCTCTCTCTCTCTCTCTCTCTCTCTCTCTCTCTCTCTCCTTTTTTCTTTTTGCTTCCGTGTTGATGGCATTTGTTTACATAGTTACCATGGAAGTACAATGCATGCATGACATGTGTTTTACTGTGCATATCGTAATTCTATTTTTGTGCACTGTGCATTCGAAGGTTTAATTTGAGGTGTTAAATGTTCTGATTTAGTTAAACTACTTAGAAAAGTGCCGATGAAATAAATCGGACTCGAGGCTAATGGTATGTAGGTCGTCATATTGGAAAACATGGACTGGACTCAAAGCGACCTGACTGCGGATCCTTTAGAAGATTGTTGCAGGCTCAGTAAGAAGATTCCTGAATGAAACAAGCTTCCATGTGGGTTATATTAAATGCAGCTATGATAAATAAACTGATCTACATGCATTTTAAGAAGAAAACAAGATAATGAAAGCGTGGAATAGTTTATTTCATACATTTATATTGGTTTAACACCCCCCCCCCCTTTCATATATTCTGTATTTCTCGTATTTTGGATGACCTTGACCTTTGACCTTGACCTAAATTTCAAGGTCAAAGTCCGTAAAGTAGTCGAAGACACTGTCGAAGGATTCGCATCTCTACGGTCAATGGTTTCGGAGGAGTAGCGATAACAAGGTTTTTCGCACAAGGGGCAAGAACTTTTTAATGCGTCAGGCTTAGGGGTTGAAAAGTGAAATCTGAAAATAGTTTTAAAAGGACATGTGATGTATTTAATGTTATGTAATATATGTTGTAAGACAAAAGAGATATAAAAAGAGCTATATTTCTCATATTTAGAGTGACCTTGACCTTTGACCTTGAACAGATTTTGAAGGTCAGATGATGAAGAATCCAATGCAGTTGGTTTCGTGTCTCTACGATTAATCGTTTAAATTTTTTTCATTATACGTAAAAGAACAAAAACTTTCAGGGGGCAATAACTCTTCAAAGTGCTGGAACTATCATTTCGCAATACCAAGATTGAAAAGTCTTCTCAAGTAGTTGAAGACATCGGTGAAGGTTTCGTAACTCTAGGGTTTACGGTTTCGGAGGAGTAGCGATAACAAGGATTTATTGCGAAAGGGGTTATAACTCCTCGAGGGTTCAATGTTCATATACGCAGGGTCAACTGCAAAAATCTTTTACCAAGTACATTCTTATGGACCATGAATCTTTTCGATAAATCTTGAAACTCAAAAACACGCGGCGGAAAAATAATAATAATAATAAACAGAACAATTTCAATAGGACTTTCCACAGAAAGGTGGAAAGCCCTAACTAGTAGACTAATTGTTCTCGAACAATTAGAGGTCTTTCCACCTTCTTTAAATTTCATATATTCTTCATTTTTAACTCTCTACTGTTTATTTTTATACAAGAGAAACCAGAAATTGCTTGAAAAATGGAAAAAATGAAAATTTTAAAAATTTCGAAATGACCTTGACCTTTGACCTTGAAAAAATAGTGAAGGTCAAAGGTCAAGGGTTACATTGCACTTGACCCCATGCTTCTACGACTTTTAGTTTTAAAGTTATAAGGTTTAACAGTAAGCAAAAAGACATTAAAGGGTAATAACTGATAGAATGGGGCAATAGACTGAAGTTGTGTCTAAAGACCCTGAAGAAATTAGTGAAGGTTTGATGTCTTTACGGTCTACAGTTTCGGAGGAGTAGCGATAACAAGATTTTTAATGAAAAGGGCAATAACTTTTAAAGGGGTCAAACTTTGGGGACAAGTATGAAATATTTGAAATAGTTTTAAGAGGACATATTAAAGATGCAAAGATATAGAATATATGTTGAAAGACAACAAGGATATAAAAAGAGCTTAATTTCTCATTTTTTGAATGACCTTGACCTTTGACCTTTGCATATATTTTAAGGTCAAAGGTCAATTAATCTTATGCAGTTGGTCCAATGTCTCTACGACTTATCGTTTTGAAAATTTTTAATTATTCGTAAACATCAAAAACTTTCAGGGGCAATAACTCATAAAAGGGGTCGACGAATACTTTTGCAATGAAAAGATTGAAGAGTCCCTTCAAGTAGCCGAAGACATTGGTGAAGGTTCCATACCTCTGCGGTTTATGGTTTCAAAGGAGTAGTGATAACAAGGTTTTATTGCGAAAGGGGTTGTAACTCCTTAAGGGGTCAAAGTTCATATACGCAGGGTCAACTGCAAAAATCTTTTACAAAGTACATTCTTATGGACCATGAATCTTTTCGATATCTTTTGAAACAAAAAACCATTCGGCGGAAAAATAATAATAATAATAATAAACAGAACAATTTCAATAGGTCTTTCCACAGAAAGGTGGAAAGACCTAATAATAATAATAATAAACAGAAGAAAATCAATAGGTCTTTCCACAGAAAGGTGGAAAGACCTAATAATAAGAAGAATAATAATAATAATAAACAGAAGAAAATCAATAGGTCTTTCCACAGAAAGGTGGAAAGACCTAATAAACAGAAGAATATCAATAGGTCTTTCCACAGAAAGGTGGAAAGACCTAATAATAATAATAAACAGAAGAAAATCAATAGGTCTTTCCACAGAAAGGTGGAAAGACCTAATAAACATAAGCATTTCAAGAGGTCTTTCCACAGAAAGGTGGAAAGACCTAACTAGTAGACTAATTGTTCTCGAACAATTAGAGGTCTTTCCACTTTCTTTAAATTTCATATATTTTTCATATTTCACTCTCTAAACTTAATTTTTATACAAAAAGAATCCATAAATGGCTTGAAAGATAGAAAAAATGAAAATTTGAATAAAAATGAAATGACCTTGACTTTTGACCTTGAAAAGTATTCAAGGTCAAAGGTCAAGGGTCACATTGCACTTGACCCCATGCTTCTACGACTTTTAGTTTTAAAGTTATAAGGTTTAATATTAAGCGCAAAGACGTTAAAGGGCTATAACTCATATAAGGGGTCATCGGATACTTTTGCACTTAATAGATTGAAGTTGTGTCTAAAGACCCTGAAGACATTATTGAAGGTTTGATGTCCCTATGGTCTACGGTTTCAGAGGAGTAGCGATAACAAGATTTTTTGCACAAGGGGCAATAACTTTCAAAAGGGTTAAACTTAGGGGACAAGAATGAAATATTGTAAATAGCTTAAAGAGTACACATTAATTATGTAACGATAGATAATAAATCTTTAAGAACAAAAGAGCTATAGAAGAAAATATATTTTTTATATATGGAATGACCTTGACCTTTGTCCTTCATATAAATTTCGAGGTCAAAGGTCAAAGAATCTAATGCAGTTTTTTGATTATTTGTAAACTTCAAAAACTTTCAGGGGCAATAACTCATTGAAGGGGTCAACGAATAGTTTCGCAATGAAAAGATTGAAGAGTCCCCTCAATTAGTCGAATACATTGGTGAAGGTTCCGTACTTCTACGGTTTAAGGTTTCAAAGGAGTAGCGATAACAAGCTTTACGGTGAAAGGGGCAATAACTGCATAAGAGGTCAAAGTTCAAACATGGGGGGTCGTTTTTCGGAATAACTTTTTATATCCAGTATCATGAACTATAAATTCTTTTGATAAGTTTCGCGGTTTCAAAAGTCCTGGTGAGAAATAAAATAATAACTAGTAGACTGATTGTTCTCGAACAATTAGAGGTCTTTCCACCTTCTTTAAATTTCATATATTTTTCATATTTAACCCTCTATTGTTTATTTTTATACAAAAGAAACAAGAAATGGCTTGAGAGATGGAAAAATGAAATTTTGAAAAAAAATTGAATGACCTTGACCTTTGACCTTGAACAATTATTTAAGTTCATAAGTCAAGGGTCACATTGCACTTGGCCCCATGCTTCTACGACTTTTAGTTTTAAAGTTATAAGGTTTAATAGTAAGAGAAAAGACGTTAAAGGGCAATAACTCATATAAGGGGTCATCGGATCCTTTCGCACTGAATAGATTGAAGTTGTGTCTAAAGGCCCTGAGGACATTAGTGAAGGTTTCCTGTCTCTGCGGTTTACAGTTTCGGAGTAGTAGCGATAACAAGGTTTTCAGTGAAAGGGGCAATAACTTTTAAAAGGGTAAATCTTAGGGGACAAGTATGAAATCTTTGAAATAGTTTCAAGAGGACATATTAAAGATGCAAAGAGATTTAGTATATAATGAAAGACAAAAGAGATATAAAAAGAGCTTAATTTCTCAAATTTTGAATGACCTTGACCTTTGACCTTCACAAAAATTTCAAGGTCTGAGGTCAAAGAATCTAATGCAGTTGGTTCCATGTCTCTACGACTTATCATTTTGAAAATTTTTCATTATTTGTAAACTTCAAAAACTTTCAGGGGCAATAACTCATTGAAGGGGTCGACAAATCATTTCGCAATGAATAAATTGAAAAGTCCTCTCAAGTAGTCAAAGACATTGGTGAAGGTTCTGTATCTCTACGATTTACGGTTTCGAAGGAGTAGCGATAACAAGCTATTCTTGCGAAAGGGGCAATAACTTCGTAAGAGGTCATAGGTCAAACACGTTGGGTCGTTTTTCGGAATAACTTTTAATATCCAGTATCATGAACTATAAAGTTTTTTGATAAGTCTTGCGGTTTCAAAAGTCCGGGAAGAAAAAGAATAATAATAATAACTAGTAGACTAATTGTTCTCGAACAATTAGAGGTCTTTCCACCTTCTTTAAATTTCATATATTCTTCATATTTAACTCTCTAAAGTTAATTTTTATGCAATAAGAATCCATAAATGGCTTGAAAGATAGAAAATATGAAAATTTAAAAAATTTTGAAATGACCTTGACCTTTGACCTTGAAAATTTTCAAGGTCAAAGGTCAGGGGTCACATTGCACTTGACCCCATGCTTCTATGACTTTTAGTTTTAAAGTTATAAGGTTTAATAGTAAGCACAAAGACGTTAAAGGGCGATAACTCATATAAGGGGTCATCGGATACTTTCGCACTGAATAGATTGAAGTTGTGTCTAAAGACCCTGAAGACGTTAGTGAAGGTTTTGTGTCTCTACGGTTTATGGTTTCGGAGGAGTAGCGATAACAAGGTTTTCAGTAAAAGGGGCAATAACTTTTAAAGGGGTCAATCTTAGGGGACAAGTATGAAATCTTTGAAATAGTTTTAAGAGGACATATTAATGATGTAAAGATATTTAGGATATGTTGAAAGACAAAAGAGATATAAAAAGAGCTTAATTTCTCATATTTTGAATGACCTTGACCTTTGACCTTTGCATATATTTTAAGGTCAAAGGTCAATGAATCTTATGCAGTTGGTCCCATGTCTCTACGACTTATCGTTTTGAAAATTTTTAATTATTCGTAAGTTTCATAAACTTTCAGGGGCAATAACTCATAAAAGGGGTTGACGAATACTTTCGCAATGAAAAGATTGAAGAGTCCCCTCAATTAGTTGAAGACATTGGTGAAGGTTCCGTACCTCTACGGTTTACGGTTTCAAAGGAGTAGCGATAACAAGCTATTCTTGCGAAAGGGGCAATAACTTTGTAAGAGGTCATAGGTCAAACATGGGGGGTCGTTTTTCGGAATAACTTTTGATATCCAGTATTATGAACTATAAAGTTTTTTGATAAGTCTTGCGGTTTCAAAAGTCCGGGAAGAAAAAGAAGAATAATAATAATAATAACTAGTAGACTAATTGTTCTCGAACAATTAGAGGTCTTTCCACCTTCTTTAAATTTCATATGTTTTTCATATTTTACTCTCTAAAGTTAATTTTTATACAAAAAGAATCCATAATTGGCTTGAAAGATAGAAAAAATGAAAAATTATAAATTTTTGAAATGACCCTGACCTTTGACCTTGAACAGATATTCAAGGTCAAAGGTCAAGGGTCACATTGCACTTGACCCCATGCTTCTACGACCTTTAGTTTTAAAGTTATAAGGTTAAATAGTAAGTGTAACGAAGTTAAAGGGCAATAACTCATATAAGGGGTCACCGGATACTTTCGCACTGAATAGATTGAAGTTGTGTCTAAAGACCCTGAAGACATTAGTGAAGGTTTTGTGCCTCTATGGTTCACGGTTTCGGAGGAGTTGCGATAACAAGGTTTTCAGTAAAAGGGGCAATAACTTTTAAAGGGGTATATTTTAGGGGACAAGTATGAAATCTTTGAAATAGTTTTAAGAGGACATATTAATGATGCAAAGATATTTAGTATATGTTGAAAGACAAAATAGATATAAAAAGAGCTTAATTTCTCACATTTTGAATGACCTTGACCTTTGACCTTTGCATACATTTTAAGGTCAAAGGTCAATGAATCTTATGCAGTTGGTCCCATGTCTCTACGACTTATCGATTTGAAAATTTTTAATTATTCGTAAACATCAAAAACTTTCAGGGGCAATAACTCATAAAAGGGGTGGACGAATACTTTCGCAATGAAAAGATTGAAGAGTCCCCCCAATTAGTCAAAGACATTTGTGAAGATTCCATACCTCTACGGTTTACGGTTTCAAAGGAGTAGCGATAACAAGCTATTCTTGCGAAAGGGGCAATAACTTTGTAAGAGGTCATAGGTCAAACATGGGGGGTCGTTTTTCGGAATAACTTTTAATGTCCAGTATCATGAACTATAAAGTTTTTTGATAAGTCTTGCGGTTTCAAAAGTCCGGGAAGAAAAAGAAGAAGAATAATAATAATAATAAACATAAGCATTTCAAGAGGTCTTTCCACAGAAAGGTGGAAAGACCTAATAAACATAAGCATTTCAAGAGGTCTTTCCACAGAAAGGTGGAAAGACCTAACTAGTAAACTAATTGTTCTCGAACAATTAGAGGTCTTTCCACCTTCTTTAAATTTCATATATTTTTCACATTTTACTCTATAAAGTTAATTTTTATACCAAAAGAATCCATAAATGGCTTGAAAGATAGAAAAAATGAAAAATTTAACAAATTTGAAATGACCTTGACCTTTGACCTTGAACAAATTTTCAAGGTCAAAGGTCAAGGGTCACATTGCACTTGACCCCATGCTTCTATGCCTTTTAGTTTTGAAGTTATAAGGTTTAATAGTAAGCGCAAATACATTAAAGGGCAATAACTCATATAAGGGGTCAATGGATACTTTCGCACTGAATAGATTGAAGTTGTGTCTAAAGACCCTGAAGACATTAGTGAAGGTTTTGTGTCTCTACGGTTTACGGTTTCGGAGGAGTAGCGATAACAAGGTTTTCAGTAAAAGGGGCAATAACTTTTAAAGGGGTAAATCTTAGGGGACAAGTACGAAATCTTTGAAATAGTTTTAAGAGGACATATTAATGATGCAAAGATATTTAGTATATGTTGAAAGACAAAAGAGATATAAAAAGAGCTTAATTTCTTATATTTTGAATGACCTTGACCTTTGACCTTTGCATATATTATATGGTCAAAGGTCATTGAATCTTATTCAGTTGGTCCCATGTCTCTATAACTTATTGTTTTGAAAATTTTTAATTATTTGTAAACATCAAAAACTTTCAGGGGCAATAACTCATAAAAGGGGTTGACGAATACTTTCGCAATGAAAAGATTGAAGAGTCCCCTCAATTAGTCGAAGTCATTTGCGAAGGTTCAGTACCTCTACGGTTTATGGTTTCGGAGGAGTAGCGATAACAAGGTTTCTATCAAAAGGGGCAATAACTGCAAAAGGGGTCATAGGTTATACGCGTTGGGTCAAATTTGTTCCTAACTTTTTATGACCTTTACGGTCAACGAATAATCTTTTCGATAAACATCGAAACAAAAAATCAGCGGAAGAAGAAGAAGAAGAAGAAGAATAACTAGGAGACTAATTGTTCAGAGAACAATTAGAGGCCTTTCCACCTTTTTAAGTATTTCCGTGTCATTTGGGTTGAAAAAAAAAAAGAAGAAAAATGCAAAAAATGCAAAAAAAAAAAAAAAAAAAAAAAAAAATTGCTCCTCCAGCAGGGATGGAACCCAAAACCCTTGAATTGAAAGGCAGGTGCGCTAACCATTAGGCCATGCATTCCGATGAAGATGCAGGTAGTAAATATATTGTTTAGGAATAAATAGGAATCTAAAAGCACGTGGCGATTTGTTTGTTATGGAATGTAGTAATCAGTATTAGATAGTTTTGAGAAACACGATTGGTGTATAATACGAATGCAGATTTTCGGTTTAAAAAAATTATTTGAGTTGGTGTATAACTTGAATGCATTGAGTTAATCATTTAGAGCCTATGATGCATTAGTACTGCAGTGCCGTGACTTTGTTTACAAATATATGAAAATATCGGATCGGGTTCGGATATGACTGAATATCCTGAAATACTAGGTAAGATTGAAATAAGCATCTCTGTGTGGACTGAATTAAATGTAAGTAGCATAAATTAAAATCTCAGATATGCATTTTAGATAGAAAAAGGTGTCAATGAGAGCGTGAAAATCTATTTGCTCTGAAAAATCGCTGTTTTCGACATTCATTCGATTAATATTAATTCTAAATAAAATTGAAATAAATTCCACATACTAAATAAATCAAGAATGCTTGGTATTAAAATATCATATCATATCAAGAGAATCGACTGCTATTCATAACAACTGAAGAAATAACCGATAAAAGCTTCAATTCATTTTTATGTTCATCGGCACCTAAATTTCAGATACGAGAAAAAATGTAGTGTTTGCCGTTAACATTCATAATTTCTATATACTTCAGAGATTCAGCGTAAAACTTTCAGGAAAGTTTCTTTCAGGTCTGTTTTGCAGTTCCCCCGAAATTTTATGTCGATCCAAGGTGTTGTACGAGTTTTTGAGAAATATTCTACGTTGCTATTGGTTTGATTTTTTTTTTTTTTTTTTTTTTTTTTTTTTTTTTGTTGAGAAGAGGAGTAATTTAATTATTGATTCTGACCTTTTGGTCAAAGGCCAAGGTCATCAAAGTTCAAGGTCAAAGGTCAAGGTCAAAGTTCAAGGTCAAGGTCATTTAGTTGATTGTTACATTTTTACATACATATAAGGAATTTCTTATGGTTTTAAATGACCTTGACCTTTGACCTTGACCTACATTTCAAGGTCAAACATGCCCATGCAGTTGGTCCCATGTCTCTAGGATAGACCCTTTGAAAAAAAGCTCATTAAATGTAAGCAGCGAAAACTTTCAGGGACATTAACTCATACAAGGGGCCGAAGTATCCTTTTGCACTACATAGATTGAAGAGTGTACTAAATGAGTCGAAGACACTGATGAAGGTTTGGAATCTCTACGGTTTACGGTTTCGGAGGAGTAGCGATAACAAGGTTTTATTGCAAAAGGGGTGACAACTTTTGAATGGGTCAAGCTTGGGGGACAAGAATGAAATCCTTAAAATAGTTTTAGAAGGACATATTATAGATGCAAAGGTATTCAGTATATGTCGAAAGACAAAAGAGATATTTAAAAAGCTAATTTTCTCATATTTTGAATGACCTTGACCTTTGACCTCTATATAAATTTCAAGGTCAAATGTCAAAGAATTTAATGCAGTTGGTCCCATGTCTTTATGACTTGTCGTTTTGAAAAATATTTCATTATTCATAAACATCGAAAACTCTCAGGGGCGATAACTTAATAAAGGGCCCGACAAATCATTTCGCAATGAAAGATTGAAAAGTCCTCTCAAGTAGTCGAAAACATTGGTAACGGTTTCGTACCTCTGGGGTTTATGGTTTCGAAGGAGTAGCGATAACAAGGTTCTTCGTTCAAAGGGCAAGAACTCCGAAAGGGGTCATAGGTCATACTCGTTGGGTAGTTTTTCGAAATAACTTTTGATGTCGAGTATCATGAACTATAAAGTTCTTCGAAAAGTCTTTCGGTTCAAAAGGCGGTAACGGAAAAATAATAATAATAATAACTAGTAGACTAATTGTTCTCGAACAATTAGAGGTCTTTCCACCTTCTTTAAATATCATATATTTTTCATATTTTACTCTCTAAAGTTAATCTTTATTAAAAAAGAATCCATAAATGGCTTGAAAGATAGAAAAAATGAAAATTTTAAACATTTGAAATGACCTTGACCTTTGAACTTGAACAAATATTGAAGGTCAAAGGTCAAGGGTCACATTACACTTGACCCCATGCTTCTACGACTTTTATTTTTAAAGTTATAAGGTTTAATAGTAAGCACAAAGACGTTAAAGGGCGATAACTCAGATAAGGGGTCATCGGATACTTTCGCACTGAATAGACTGAAGTTGTGTCTAAAGACCCTGAAGACATTAGTGAAGGTTTTGTGTCTCTATGGTTTACAGTTTCAGAGGAGTAGCGATAACAAGGTTTTCAGAGAAAGGGGCAATAACTTTTAAAGGGGTAATTCTTAGGGGACAAATATGAAATCTTTGAAATAGCTTTAAGAGGACATATTAATGATGCAAAGATATTTAGTATATGTTGAAAGACAAAAGAGATATGAAAAGAGCTTAATTTCTCATATTTTGAATGACCTTGACCTTTGACCTTTGCACATATTTTAAGGTCAAAGGTCAATGAATCTTATGCAGTTGGTCTCATGTCTCTACGACTTATCGTTTTGAATATTTTTAATTATTCGTACACTTCAAAAACTTTCAGGGGCAATAACTCATAAAAGGGTTCGACGAATACTTTCGTAATGAAAAGATTGAAGAGTCCTCTCAATTAGTCGAAGACATTGGTGAAGGTTCCGTACCTCTACGGTTTACGGTTTCGAAGGAGTAGCAATAACAAGGTTTTTCGTACAAGGGGCAAGAACTCCCAGAGGGGTCATAGGTCATACTTGTTGGGTAGTTTTTCGAAATAACTTTTGATGTCGAGTATCATGAACTATAAAGTTTTTCAATAAGTCTTTCGGTTCAAAAGGCCGTAGCGGAAAAATAATAATAATAATAATAATAATAATAATAAACAGAAGCATTTCAAGAGGTCTTTCCACAGAAAGGTGGAAAGACCTAATAAACATAAGCATTTCAATAGGTCTTTCCACAGAAAGGTGGAAAGACCTAATAAAGCACTAGGAGACTAATTGTTCAGAGAACAATTAGAGGCCTTTCCACCTTTTTAAGTATTTCCGTGTCATTTGGGTTGAAAAAAAAAGAAGAAAAATGCAAAAAATGCAAAAAAAAAAAAAAAAAAAAAAAAAAAAAAAAAAAAAAAAATTGCTCCTCCAGCAGGGATGGAACCCAAAACCCTTGAATTGAAAGGCAGGTGCGCTAACCATTAGGCCATGCATTCCGATGAAGATGCAGGTAGTAAATATATTGTTTAGGAATAAATAGGAATCTAAAAGCACGTGGCGATTTGTTTGTTATGGAATGTAGTAATCAGTATTAGATAGTTTTGAGAAACACGATTGGTGTATAATACGAATGCAGATTTTCGGTTTAAAAAAATTATTTGAGTTGGTGTATAACTTGAATGCATTGAGTTAATCATTTAGAGCCTATGATGCATTAGTACTGCAGTGCCGTGACTTTGTTTACAAATATATGAAAATATCGGATCGGGTTCGGATATGACTGAATATCCTGAAATACTAGGTAAGATTGAAATAAGCATCTCTGTGTGGACTGAATTAAATGTAAGTAGCATAAATTAAAATCTCAGATATGCATTTTAGATAGAAAAAGGTGTCAATGAGAGCGTGAAAATCTATTTGCTCTGAAAAATCACTGTTTTCGACATTCATTCGATTAATATTAATTCTAAATAAAATTGAAATAAATTCCACATACTAAATAAATCAAGAATGCTTGGTATTAAAATATCATATCATATCAAGAGAATCGACTGCTATTCATAACAACTGAAGAAATAACCGATAAAAGCTTCAATTCATTTTTATGTTCATCGGCACCTAAATTTCAGATACGAGAAAAAATGTAGTGTTTGCCATTAACATTCATAATTTCTATATACTTCAGAGATTCAGCGTAAAACTTTCAGGAAAGTTTCTTTCAGGTCTGTTTTGCAGTTCCCCCGAAATTTTATGTCGATCCAAGGTGTTGTACGAGTTTTTGAGAAATATTCTACGTTGCTATTGGTTTGATTTTTTTTTTTTTTTTTTTTTTTTTTTTTTTTTTTTTTTTTTTTTGAGAAGAGGAGTAATTTAATTATTGATTCTGACCTTTTGGTCAAAGGCCAAGGTCATCAAAGTTCAAGGTCAAAGGTCAAGGTCAAGGTCATTTAGTTGATTGTTACATTTTTACATACATATAAGGAATTTCTTATGGTTTTAAATGACCTTGACCTTTGACCTTGACCTACATTTCAAGGTCAAACATGCCCATGCAGTTGGTCCCATGTCTCTAGGATAGACCCTTTGAAAAAAAGCTCATTAAATGTAAGCAGCGAAAACTTTCAGGGACATTAACTCATACAAGGGGCCGAAGTATCCTTTTGCACTACATAGATTGAAGAGTGTACTAAATGAGTCGAAGACACTGATGAAGGTTTGGAATCTCTACGGTTTACGGTTTCGGAGGAGTAGCGATAACAAGGTTTTATTGCAAAAGGGGTGACAACTTTTGAATGGGTCAAGCTTGGGGGACAAGAATGAAATCCTTAAAATAGTTTTAGAAGGACATATTATAGATGCAAAGGTATTCAGTATATGTCGAAAGACAAAAGAGATATTTAAAAAGCTAATTTTCTCATATTTTGAATGACCTTGACCTTTGACCTCTATATAAATTTCAAGGTCAAATGTCAAAGAATTTAATGCAGTTGGTCCCATGTCTTTATGACTTGTCGTTTTGAAAAATATTTCATTATTCATAAACATCGAAAACTCTCAGGGGCGATAACTTAATAAAGGGCCCGACAAATCATTTCGCAATGAAAGATTGAAAAGTCCTCTCAAGTAGTCGAAAACATTGGTAACGGTTTCGTACCTCTGGGGTTTATGGTTTCGAAGGAGTAGCGATAACAAGGTTCTTCGTTCAAAGGGCAAGAACTCCGAAAGGGGTCATAGGTCATACTCGTTGGGTAGTTTTTCGAAATAACTTTTGATGTCGAGTATCATGAACTATAAAGTTTTTCAATAAGTCTTTCGGTTCAAAAGGCCGTAGCGGAAAAATAATAATAATAATAATAATAATAATAATAAACAGAAGCATTTCAAGAGGTCTTTCCACAGAAAGGTGGAAAGACCTAATAAACATAAGCATTTCAATAGGTCTTTCCACAGAAAGGTGGAAAGACCTAATAAAGCACTAGGAGACTAATTGTTCAGAGAACAATTAGAGGCCTTTCCACCTTTTTAAGTATTTCCGTGTCATTTGGGTTGAAAAAAAAAGAAGAAAAATGCAAAAAATGCAAAAAAAAAAAAAAAAAAAAAAAAAAAAAAAAAAAAAAAAATTGCTCCTCCAGCAGGGATGGAACCCAAAACCCTTGAATTGAAAGGCAGGTGCGCTAACCATTAGGCCATGCATTCCGATGAAGATGCAGGTAGTAAATATATTGTTTAGGAATAAATAGGAATCTAAAAGCACGTGGCGATTTGTTTGTTATGGAATGTAGTAATCAGTATTAGATAGTTTTGAGAAACACGATTGGTGTATAATACGAATGCAGATTTTCGGTTTAAAAAAATTATTTGAGTTGGTGTATAACTTGAATGCATTGAGTTAATCATTTAGAGCCTATGATGCATTAGTACTGCAGTGCCGTGACTTTGTTTACAAATATATGAAAATATCGGATCGGGTTCGGATATGACTGAATATCCTGAAATACTAGGTAAGATTGAAATAAGCATCTCTGTGTGGACTGAATTAAATGTAAGTAGCATAAATTAAAATCTCAGATATGCATTTTAGATAGAAAAAGGTGTCAATGAGAGCGTGAAAATCTATTTGCTCTGAAAAATCGCTGTTTTCGACATTCATTCGATTAATATTAATTCTAAATAAAATTGAAATAAATTCCACATACTAAATAAATCAAGAATGCTTGGTATTAAAATATCATATCATATCAAGAGAATCGACTGCTATTCATAACAACTGAAGAAATAACCGATAAAAGCTTCAATTCATTTTTATGTTCATCGGCACCTAAATTTCAGATACGAGAAAAAATGTAGTGTTTGCCGTTAACATTCATAATTTCTATATACTTCAGAGATTCAGCGTAAAACTTTCAGGAAAGTTTCTTTCAGGTCTGTTTTGCAGTTCCCCCGAAATTTTATGTCGATCCAAGGTGTTGTACGAGTTTTTGAGAAATATTCTACGTTGCTATTGGTTTGATTTTTTTTTTTTTTTTTTTTTTTTTTTTTTTTTTTTTTTTTTTTTTTTTGTTGAGAAGAGGAGTAATTTAATTATTATTGATTCTGACCTTTTGGTCAAAGGCCAAGGTCATCAAAGTTCAAGGTCAAAGGTCAAGGTCAAAGTTCAAGGTCAAGGTCATTTAGTTGATTGTTACATTTTTACATACATATAAGGAATTTCTTATGGTTTTAAATGACCTTGACCTTTGACCTTGACCTACATTTCAAGGTCAAACATGCCCATGCAGTTGGTCCCATGTCTCTAGGATAGACCCTTTGAAAAAAAGCTCATTAAATGTAAGCAGCGAAAACTTTCAGGGACATTAACTCATACAAGGGGCCGAAGTATCCTTTTGCACTACATAGATTGAAGAGTGTACTAAATGAGTCGAAGACACTGATGAAGGTTTGGAATCTCTACGGTTTACGGTTTCGGAGGAGTAGCGATAACAAGGTTTTATTGCAAAAGGGGTGACAACTTTTGAATGGGTCAAGCTTGGGGGACAAGAATGAAATCCTTAAAATAGTTTTAGAAGGACATATTATAGATGCAAAGGTATTCAGTATATGTCGAAAGACAAAAGAGATATTTAAAAAGCTAATTTTCTCATATTTTGAATGACCTTGACCTTTGACCTCTATATAAATTTCAAGGTCAAATGTCAAAGAATTTAATGCAGTTGGTCCCATGTCTTTACGACTTGTCGTTTTGAAAAATATTTCATTATTCATAAACATCGAAAACTCTCAGGGGCGATAACTTAATAAAGGGCCCGACAAATCATTTCGCAATGAAAGATTGAAAAGTCCTCTCAAGTAGTCGAAAACATTGGTAACAGTTTCGTACCTCTGGGGTTTATGGTTTCGAAGGAGTAGCGATAACAAGGTTCTTCGTTCAAAGGGCAAGAACTCCGAAAGGGGTCATAGGTCATACTCGTTGGGTAGTTTTTCGAAATAACTTTTGATGTCGAGTATCATGAACTATAAAGTTCTTCGAAAAGTCTTTCGGTTCAAAAGGCGGTAACGGAAAAATAATAATAATAATAATAAACATAAGCATTTCAATAGGTCTTTCCACAGAAAGGTGGAAAGACCTAATAATAAACATAAGCATTTCAATAGGTCTTTCCACAGAAAGGTGGAAAGACCTAATAAAGCACTAGGAGACTAATTGTTCAGAGAACAATTAGAGGCCTTTCCACCTTTTTAAGTATTTCCGTGTCATTTGGGTTGAAAAAAAAAGAAGAAAAATGCAAAAAAAAAAAAAAAAAAATTGCTCCTCCAGCAGGGATGGAACCCAAAACCCTTGAATTGAAAGGCAGGTGCGCTAACCATTAGGCCATGCATTCCGATGAAGATGCAGGTAGTAAATATATTGTTTAGGAATAAATAGGAATCTAAAAGCACGTGGCGATTTGTTTGTTATGGAATGTAGTAATCAGTATTAGATAGTTTTGAGAAACACGATTGGTGTATAATACGAATGCAGATTTTCGGTTTAAAAAAATTATTTGAGTTGGTGTATAACTTGAATGCATTGAGTTAATCATTTAGAGCCTATGATGCATTAGTACTGCAGTGCCGTGACTTTGTTTACAAATATATGAAAATATCGGATCGGGTTCGGATATGACTGAATATCCTGAAATACTAGGTAAGATTGAAATAAGCATCTCTGTGTGGACTGAATTAAATGTAAGTAGCATAAATTAAAATCTCAGATATGCATTTTAGATAGAAAAAGGTGTCAATGAGAGCGTGAAAATCTATTTGCTCTGAAAAATCGCTGTTTTCGACATTCATTCGATTAATATTAATTCTAAATAAAATTGAAATAAATTCCACATACTAAATAAATCAAGAATGCTTGGTATTAAAATATCATATCATATCAAGAGAATCGACTGCTATTCATAACAACTGAAGAAATAACCGATAAAAGCTTCAATTCATTTTTATGTTCATCGGCACCTAAATTTCAGATACGAGAAAAAATGTAGTGTTTGCCGTTAACATTCATAATTTCTATATACTTCAGAGATTCAGCGTAAAACTTTCAGGAAAGTTTCTTTCAGGTCTGTTTTGCAGTTCCCCCGAAATTTTATGTCGATCCAAGGTGTTGTACGAGTTTTTGAGAAATATTCTACGTTGCTATTGGTTTGATTTTTTTTTTTTTTTTTTTTTTTTTTTTTTTTTTTTTTTTTTTTTTTTGTTGAGAAGAGGAGTAATTTAATTATTATTGATTCTGACCTTTTGGTCAAAGGCCAAGGTCATCAAAGTTCAAGGTCAAAGGTCAAGGTCAAGGTCATTTAGTTGATTGTTACATTTTTACATACATATAAGGAATTTCTTATGGTTTTAAATGACCTTGACCTTTGACCTTGACCTACATTTCAAGGTCAAACATGCCCATGCAGTTGGTCCCATGTCTCTAGGATAGACCCTTTGAAAAAAAGCTCATTAAATGTAAGCAGCGAAAACTTTCAGGGACATTAACTCATACAAGGGGCCGAAGTATCCTTTTGCACTACATAGATTGAAGAGTGTACTAAATGAGTCGAAGACACTGATGAAGGTTTGGAATCTCTACGGTTTACGGTTTCGGAGGAGTAGCGATAACAAGGTTTTATTGCAAAAGGGGTGACAACTTTTGAATGGGTCAAGCTTGGGGGACAAGAATGAAATCCTTAAAATAGTTTTAGAAGGACATATTATAGATGCAAAGGTATTCAGTATATGTCGAAAGACAAAAGAGATATTTAAAAAGCTAATTTTCTCATATTTTGAATGACCTTGACCTTTGACCTCTATATAAATTTCAAGGTCAAATGTCAAAGAATTTAATGCAGTTGGTCCCATGTCTTTACGACTTGTCGTTTTGAAAAATATTTCATTATTCATAAACATCGAAAACTCTCAGGGGCGATAACTTAATAAAGGGCCCGACAAATCATTTCGCAATGAAAGATTGAAAAGTCCTCTCAAGTAGTCGAAAACATTGGTAACGGTTTCGTACCTCTGGGGTTTATGGTTTCGAAGGAGTAGCGATAACAAGGTTCTTCGTTCAAAGGGCAAGAACTCCGAAAGGGGTCATAGGTCATACTCGTTGGGTAGTTTTTCGAAATAACTTTTGATGTCGAGTATCATGAACTATAAAGTTCTTCGAAAAGTCTTTCGGTTCAAAAGGCGGTAACGGAAAAATAATAATAATAATAATAAACATAAGCATTTCAATAGGTCTTTCCACAGAAAGGTGGAAAGACCTAATAATAAACATAAGCATTTCAATAGGTCTTTCCACAGAAAGGTGGAAAGACCTAATAAAGCACTAGGAGACTAATTGTTCAGAGAACAATTAGAGGCCTTTCCACCTTTTTAAGTATTTCCGTGTCATTTGGGTTGAAAAAAAAAAGAAGAAAAATGCCAAAAAAAAAAAAAAAAAAAAAAAAAAAATTGCTCCTCCAGCAGGGATGGAACCCAAAACCCTTGAATTGAAAGGCAGGTGCGCTAACCATTAGGCCATGCATTCCGATGAAGATGCAGGTAGTAAATATATTGTTTAGGAATAAATAGGAATCTAAAAGCACGTGGCGATTTGTTTGTTATGGAATGTAGTAATCAGTATTAGATAGTTTTGAGAAACACGATTGGTGTATAATACGAATGCAGATTTTCGGTTTAAAAAAATTATTTGAGTTGGTGTATAACTTGAATGCATTGAGTTAATCATTTAGAGCCTATGATGCATTAGTACTGCAGTGCCGTGACTTTGTTTACAAATATATGAAAATATCGGATCGGGTTCGGATATGACTGAATATCCTGAAATACTAGGTAAGATTGAAATAAGCATCTCTGTGTGGACTGAATTAAATGTAAGTAGCATAAATTAAAATCTCAGATATGCATTTTAGATAGAAAAAGGTGTCAATGAGAGCGTGAAAATCTATTTGCTCTGAAAAATCGCTGTTTTCGACATTCATTCGATTAATATTAATTCTAAATAAAATTGAAATAAATTCCACATACTAAATAAATCAAGAATGCTTGGTATTAAAATATCATATCATATCAAGAGAATCGACTGCTATTCATAACAACTGAAGAAATAACCGATAAAAGCTTCAATTCATTTTTATGTTCATCGGCACCTAAATTTCAGATACGAGAAAAAATGTAGTGTTTGCCGTTAACATTCATAATTTCTATATACTTCAGAGATTCAGCGTAAAACTTTCAGGAAAGTTTCTTTCAGGTCTGTTTTGCAGTTCCCCCGAAATTTTATGTCGATCCAAGGTGTTGTACGAGTTTTTGAGAAATATTCTACGTTGCTATTGGTTTGATTTTTTTTTTTTTTTTTTTTTTTTTTTTTTTTTTTTTTTTTTTTTTTTGTTGAGAAGAGGAGTAATTTAATTATTATTGATTCTGACCTTTTGGTCAAAGGCCAAGGTCATCAAAGTTCAAGGTCAAAGGTCAAGGTCAAGGTCATTTAGTTGATTGTTACATTTTTACATACATATAAGGAATTTCTTATGGTTTTAAATGACCTTGACCTTTGACCTTGACCTACATTTCAAGGTCAAACATGCCCATGCAGTTGGTCCCATGTCTCTAGGATAGACCCTTTGAAAAAAAGCTCATTAAATGTAAGCAGCGAAAACTTTCAGGGACATTAACTCATACAAGGGGCCGAAGTATCCTTTTGCACTACATAGATTGAAGAGTGTACTAAATGAGTCGAAGACACTGATGAAGGTTTGGAATCTCTACGGTTTACGGTTTCGGAGGAGTAGCGATAACAAGGTTTTATTGCAAAAGGGGTGACAACTTTTGAATGGGTCAAGCTTGGGGGACAAGAATGAAATCCTTAAAATAGTTTTAGAAGGACATATTATAGATGCAAAGGTATTCAGTATATGTCGAAAGACAAAAGAGATATTTAAAAAGCTAATTTTCTCATATTTTGAATGACCTTGACCTTTGACCTCTATATAAATTTCAAGGTCAAATGTCAAAGAATTTAATGCAGTTGGTCCCATGTCTTTACGACTTGTCGTTTTGAAAAATATTTCATTATTCATAAACATCGAAAACTCTCAGGGGCGATAACTTAATAAAGGGCCCGACAAATCATTTCGCAATGAAAGATTGAAAAGTCCTCTCAAGTAGTCGAAAACATTGGTAACGGTTTCGTACCTCTGGGGTTTATGGTTTCGAAGGAGTAGCGATAACAAGGTTCTTCGTTCAAAGGGCAAGAACTCCGAAAGGGGTCATAGGTCATACTCGTTGGGTAGTTTTTCGAAATAACTTTTGATGTCGAGTATCATGAACTATAAAGTTCTTCGAAAAGTCTTTCGGTTCAAAAGGCGGTAACGGAAAAATAATAATAATAATAATAAACATAAGCATTTCAATAGGTCTTTCCACAGAAAGGTGGAAAGACCTAATAATAAACATAAGCATTTCAATAGGTCTTTCCACAGAAAGGTGGAAAGACCTAATAAAGCACTAGGAGACTAATTGTTCAGAGAACAATTAGAGGCCTTTCCACCTTTTTAAGTATTTCCGTGTCATTTGGGTTGAAAAAAAAAAGAAGAAAAATGCCAAAAAAAAAAAAAAAAAAAAAAAAAAAATTGCTCCTCCAGCAGGGATGGAACCCAAAACCCTTGAATTGAAAGGCAGGTGCGCTAACCATTAGGCCATGCATTCCGATGAAGATGCAGGTAGTAAATATATTGTTTAGGAATAAATAGGAATCTAAAAGCACGTGGCGATTTGTTTGTTATGGAATGTAGTAATCAGTATTAGATAGTTTTGAGAAACACGATTGGTGTATAATACGAATGCAGATTTTCGGTTTAAAAAAATTATTTGAGTTGGTGTATAACTTGAATGCATTGAGTTAATCATTTAGAGCCTATGATGCATTAGTACTGCAGTGCCGTGACTTTGTTTACAAATATATGAAAATATCGGATCGGGTTCGGATATGACTGAATATCCTGAAATACTAGGTAAGATTGAAATAAGCATCTCTGTGTGGACTGAATTAAATGTAAGTAGCATAAATTAAAATCTCAGATATGCATTTTAGATAGAAAAAGGTGTCAATGAGAGCGTGAAAATCTATTTGCTCTGAAAAATCGCTGTTTTCGACATTCATTCGATTAATATTAATTCTAAATAAAATTGAAATAAATTCCACATACTAAATAAATCAAGAATGCTTGGTATTAAAATATCATATCATATCAAGAGAATCGACTGCTATTCATAACAACTGAAGAAATAACCGATAAAAGCTTCAATTCATTTTTATGTTCATCGGCACCTAAATTTCAGATACGAGAAAAAATGTAGTGTTTGCCGTTAACATTCATAATTTCTATATACTTCAGAGATTCAGCGTAAAACTTTCAGGAAAGTTTCTTTCAGGTCTGTTTTGCAGTTCCCCCGAAATTTTATGTCGATCCAAGGTGTTGTACGAGTTTTTGAGAAATATTCTACGTTGCTATTGGTTTGATTTTTTTTTTTTTTTTTTTTTTTTTTGAGAAGAGGAGTAATTTAATTATTGATTCTGACCTTTTGGTCAAAGGCCAAGGTCATCAAAGTTCAAGGTCAAAGGTCAAGGTCAAGGTCATTTAGTTGATTGTTACATTTTTACATACATATAAGGAATTTCTTATGGTTTTAAATGACCTTGACCTTTGACCTTGACCTACATTTCAAGGTCAAACATGCCCATGCAGTTGGTCCCATGTCTCTAGGATAGACCCTTTGAAAAAAAGCTCATTAAATGTAAGCAGCGAAAACTTTCAGGGACATTAACTCATACAAGGGGCCGAAGTATCCTTTTGCACTACATAGATTGAAGAGTGTACTAAATGAGTCGAAGACACTGATGAAGGTTTGGAATCTCTACGGTTTACGGTTTCGGAGGAGTAGCGATAACAAGGTTTTATTGCAAAAGGGGTGACAACTTTTGAATGGGTCAAGCTTGGGGGACAAGAATGAAATCCTTAAAATAGTTTTAGAAGGACATATTATAGATGCAAAGGTATTCAGTATATGTCGAAAGACAAAAGAGATATTTAAAAAGCTAATTTTCTCATATTTTGAATGACCTTGACCTTTGACCTCTATATAAATTTCAAGGTCAAATGTCAAAGAATTTAATGCAGTTGGTCCCATGTCTTTACGACTTGTCGTTTTGAAAAATATTTCATTATTCATAAACATCGAAAACTCTCAGGGGCGATAACTTAATAAAGGGCCCGACAAATCATTTCGCAATGAAAGATTGAAAAGTCCTCTCAAGTAGTCGAAAACATTGGTAACGGTTTCGTACCTCTGGGGTTTATGGTTTCGAAGGAGTAGCGATAACAAGGTTCTTCGTTCAAAGGGCAAGAACTCCGAAAGGGGTCATAGGTCATACTCGTTGGGTAGTTTTTCGAAATAACTTTTGATGTCGAGTATCATGAACTATAAAGTTCTTCGAAAAGTCTTTCGGTTCAAAAGGCGGTAACGGAAAAATAATAATAATAATAATAAACATAAGCATTTCAATAGGTCTTTCCACAGAAAGGTGGAAAGACCTAATAATAAACATAAGCATTTCAATAGGTCTTTCCACAGAAAGGTGGAAAGACCTAATAAAGCACTAGGAGACTAATTGTTCAGAGAACAATTAGAGGCCTTTCCACCTTTTTAAGTATTTCCGTGTCATTTGGGTTGAAAAAAAAAAGAAGAAAAATGCAAAAAAAAAAAAAAAAAAAAAAAATTGCTCCTCCAGCAGGGATGGAACCCAAAACCCTTGAATTGAAAGGCAGGTGCGCTAACCATTAGGCCATGCATTCCGATGAAGATGCAGGTAGTAAATATATTGTTTAGGAATAAATAGGAATCTAAAAGCACGTGGCGATTTGTTTGTTATGGAATGTAGTAATCAGTATTAGATAGTTTTGAGAAACACGATTGGTGTATAATACGAATGCAGATTTTCGGTTTAAAAAAATTATTTGAGTTGGTGTATAACTTGAATGCATTGAGTTAATCATTTAGAGCCTATGATGCATTAGTACTGCAGTGCCGTGACTTTGTTTACAAATATATGAAAATATCGGATCGGGTTCGGATATGACTGAATATCCTGAAATACTAGGTAAGATTGAAATAAGCATCTCTGTGTGGACTGAATTAAATGTAAGTAGCATAAATTAAAATCTCAGATATGCATTTTAGATAGAAAAAGGTGTCAATGAGAGCGTGAAAATCTATTTGCTCTGAAAAATCGCTGTTTTCGACATTCATTCGATTAATATTAATTCTAAATAAAATTGAAATAAATTCCACATACTAAATAAATCAAGAATGCTTGGTATTAAAATATCATATCATATCAAGAGAATCGACTGCTATTCATAACAACTGAAGAAATAACCGATAAAAGCTTCAATTCATTTTTATGTTCATCGGCACCTAAATTTCAGATACGAGAAAAAATGTAGTGTTTGCCGTTAACATTCATAATTTCTATATACTTCAGAGATTCAGCGTAAAACTTTCAGGAAAGTTTCTTTCAGGTCTGTTTTGCAGTTCCCCCGAAATTTTATGTCGATCCAAGGTGTTGTACGAGTTTTTGAGAAATATTCTACGTTGCTATTGGTTTGATTTTTTTTTTTTTTTTTTTTTTTTTTGAGAAGAGGAGTAATTTAATTATTGATTCTGACCTTTTGGTCAAAGGCCAAGGTCATCAAAGTTCAAGGTCAAAGGTCAAGGTCAAGGTCATTTAGTTGATTGTTACATTTTTACATACATATAAGGAATTTCTTATGGTTTTAAATGACCTTGACCTTTGACCTTGACCTACATTTCAAGGTCAAACATGCCCATGCAGTTGGTCCCATGTCTCTAGGATAGACCCTTTGAAAAAAAGCTCATTAAATGTAAGCAGCGAAAACTTTCAGGGACATTAACTCATACAAGGGGCCGAAGTATCCTTTTGCACTACATAGATTGAAGAGTGTACTAAATGAGTCGAAGACACTGATGAAGGTTTGGAATCTCTACGGTTTACGGTTTCGGAGGAGTAGCGATAACAAGGTTTTATTGCAAAAGGGGTGACAACTTTTGAATGGGTCAAGCTTGGGGGACAAGAATGAAATCCTTAAAATAGTTTTAGAAGGACATATTATAGATGCAAAGGTATTCAGTATATGTCGAAAGACAAAAGAGATATTTAAAAAGCTAATTTTCTCATATTTTGAATGACCTTGACCTTTGACCTCTATATAAATTTCAAGGTCAAATGTCAAAGAATTTAATGCAGTTGGTCCCATGTCTTTACGACTTGTCGTTTTGAAAAATATTTCATTATTCATAAACATCGAAAACTCTCAGGGGCGATAACTTAATAAAGGGCCCGACAAATCATTTCGCAATGAAAGATTGAAAAGTCCTCTCAAGTAGTCGAAAACATTGGTAACGGTTTCGTACCTCTGGGGTTTATGGTTTCGAAGGAGTAGCGATAACAAGGTTCTTCGTTCAAAGGGCAAGAACTCCGAAAGGGGTCATAGGTCATACTCGTTGGGTAGTTTTTCGAAATAACTTTTGATGTCGAGTATCATGAACTATAAAGTTCTTCGAAAAGTCTTTCGGTTCAAAAGGCGGTAACGGAAAAATAATAATAATAATAATAAACATAAGCATTTCAATAGGTCTTTCCACAGAAAGGTGGAAAGACCTAATAATAAACATAAGCATTTCAATAGGTCTTTCCACAGAAAGGTGGAAAGACCTAATAAAGCACTAGGAGACTAATTGTTCAGAGAACAATTAGAGGCCTTTCCACCTTTTTAAGTATTTCCGTGTCATTTGGGTTGAAAAAAAAAAGAAGAAAAATGCAAAAAAAAAAAAAAAAAAAAAAAATTGCTCCTCCAGCAGGGATGGAACCCAAAACCCTTGAATTGAAAGGCAGGTGCGCTAACCATTAGGCCATGCATTCCGATGAAGATGCAGGTAGTAAATATATTGTTTAGGAATAAATAGGAATCTAAAAGCACGTGGCGATTTGTTTGTTATGGAATGTAGTAATCAGTATTAGATAGTTTTGAGAAACACGATTGGTGTATAATACGAATGCAGATTTTCGGTTTAAAAAAATTATTTGAGTTGGTGTATAACTTGAATGCATTGAGTTAATCATTTAGAGCCTATGATGCATTAGTACTGCAGTGCCGTGACTTTGTTTACAAATATATGAAAATATCGGATCGGGTTCGGATATGACTGAATATCCTGAAATACTAGGTAAGATTGAAATAAGCATCTCTGTGTGGACTGAATTAAATGTAAGTAGCATAAATTAAAATCTCAGATATGCATTTTAGATAGAAAAAGGTGTCAATGAGAGCGTGAAAATCTATTTGCTCTGAAAAATCGCTGTTTTCGACATTCATTCGATTAATATTAATTCTAAATAAAATTGAAATAAATTCCACATACTAAATAAATCAAGAATGCTTGGTATTAAAATATCATATCATATCAAGAGAATCGACTGCTATTCATAACAACTGAAGAAATAACCGATAAAAGCTTCAATTCATTTTTATGTTCATCGGCACCTAAATTTCAGATACGAGAAAAAATGTAGTGTTTGCCGTTAACATTCATAATTTCTATATACTTCAGAGATTCAGCGTAAAACTTTCAGGAAAGTTTCTTTCAGGTCTGTTTTGCAGTTCCCCCGAAATTTTATGTCGATCCAAGGTGTTGTACGAGTTTTTGAGAAATATTCTACGTTGCTATTGGTTTGATTTTTTTTTTTTTTTTTTTTTTTTTTTTTTTTTTTTTTTTTTTTTTTTTTTGTTGAGAAGAGGAGTAATTTAATTATTATTGATTCTGACCTTTTGGTCAAAGGCCAAGGTCATCAAAGTTCAAGGTCAAAGGTCAAGGTCAAGGTCATTTAGTTGATTGTTACATTTTTACATACATATAAGGAATTTCTTATGGTTTTAAATGACCTTGACCTTTGACCTTGACCTACATTTCAAGGTCAAACATGCCCATGCAGTTGGTCCCATGTCTCTAGGATAGACCCTTTGAAAAAAAGCTCATTAAATGTAAGCAGCGAAAACTTTCAGGGACATTAACTCATACAAGGGGCCGAAGTATCCTTTTGCACTACATAGATTGAAGAGTGTACTAAATGAGTCGAAGACACTGATGAAGGTTTGGAATCTCTACGGTTTACGGTTTCGGAGGAGTAGCGATAACAAGGTTTTATTGCAAAAGGGGTGACAACTTTTGAATGGGTCAAGCTTGGGGGACAAGAATGAAATCCTTGAAATAGTTTTAGAAGGACATATTATAGATGCAAAGGTATTCAGTATATGTCGAAAGACAAAAGAGATATTTAAAAAGCTAATTTTCTCATATTTTGAATGACCTTGACCTTTGACCTCTATATAAATTTCAAGGTCAAATGTCAAAGAATTTAATGCAGTTGGTCCCATGTCTTTACGACTTGTCGTTTTGAAAAATATTTCATTATTCATAAACATCGAAAACTCTCAGGGGCGATAACTTAATAAAGGGCCCGACAAATCATTTCGCAATGAAAGATTGAAAAGTCCTCTCAAGTAGTCGAAAACATTGGTAACAGTTTCGTACCTCTGGGGTTTATGGTTTCGAAGGAGTAGCGATAACAAGGTTCTTCGTTCAAAGGGCAAGAACTCCGAAAGGGGTCATAGGTCATACTCGTTGGGTAGTTTTTCGAAATAACTTTTGATGTCGAGTATCATGAACTATAAAGTTCTTCGAAAAGTCTTTCGGTTCAAAAGGCGGTAACGGAAAAATAATAATAATAATAATAAACATAAGCATTTCAATAGGTCTTTCCACAGAAAGGTGGAAAGACCTAATAATAAACATAAGCATTTCAATAGGTCTTTCCACAGAAAGGTGGAAAGACCTAATAAAGCACTAGGAGACTAATTGTTCAGAGAACAATTAGAGGCCTTTCCACCTTTTTAAGTATTTCCGTGTCATTTGGGTTGAAAAAAAAAGAAGAAAAATGCAAAAAAAAAAAAAAAAAAAAAAAAAAAAATTGCTCCTCCAGCAGGGATGGAACCCAAAACCCTTGAATTGAAAGGCAGGTGCGCTAACCATTAGGCCATGCATTCCGATGAAGATGCAGGTAGTAAATATATTGTTTAGGAATAAATAGGAATCTAAAAGCACGTGGCGATTTGTTTGTTATGGAATGTAGTAATCAGTATTAGATAGTTTTGAGAAACACGATTGGTGTATAATACGAATGCAGATTTTCGGTTTAAAAAAATTATTTGAGTTGGTGTATAACTTGAATGCATTGAGTTAATCATTTAGAGCCTATGATGCATTAGTACTGCAGTGCCGTGACTTTGTTTACAAATATATGAAAATATCGGATCGGGTTCGGATATGACTGAATATCCTGAAATACTAGGTAAGATTGAAATAAGCATCTCTGTGTGGACTGAATTAAATGTAAGTAGCATAAATTAAAATCTCAGATATGCATTTTAGATAGAAAAAGGTGTCAATGAGAGCGTGAAAATCTATTTGCTCTGAAAAATCGCTGTTTTCGACATTCATTCGATTAATATTAATTCTAAATAAAATTGAAATAAATTCCACATACTAAATAAATCAAGAATGCTTGGTATTAAAATATCATATCATATCAAGAGAATCGACTGCTATTCATAACAACTGAAGAAATAACCGATAAAAGCTTCAATTCATTTTTATGTTCATCGGCACCTAAATTTCAGATACGAGAAAAAATGTAGTGTTTGCCGTTAACATTCATAATTTCTATATACTTCAGAGATTCAGCGTAAAACTTTCAGGAAAGTTTCTTTCAGGTCTGTTTTGCAGTTCCCCCGAAATTTTATGTCGATCCAAGGTGTTGTACGAGTTTTTGAGAAATATTCTACGTTGCTATTGGTTTGATTTTTTTTTTTTTTTTTTTTTTTTTTTTTTTTTTTTTTTTTTTTTTTTGTTGAGAAGAGGAGTAATTTAATTATTATTGATTCTGACCTTTTGGTCAAAGGCCAAGGTCATCAAAGTTCAAGGTCAAAGGTCAAGGTCAAAGTTCAAGGTCAAGGTCATTTAGTTGATTGTTACATTTTTACATACATATAAGGAATTTCTTATGGTTTTAAATGACCTTGACCTTTGACCTTGACCTACATTTCAAGGTCAAAGGTCAAACATGCCCATGCAGTTGGTCCCATGTCTCTAGGATAGACCCTTTGAAAAAAAGCTCATTAAATGTAAGCAGCGAAAACTTTCAGGGACATTAACTCATACAAGGGGCCGAAGTATCCTTTTGCACTACATAGATTGAAGAGTGTACTAAATGAGTCGAAGACACTGATGAAGGTTTGGAATCTCTACGGTTTACGGTTTCGGAGGAGTAGCGATAACAAGGTTTTATTGCAAAAGGGGTGACAACTTTTGAATGGGTCAAGCTTGGGGGACAAGAATGAAATCCTTGAAATAGTTTTAGAAGGACATATTATAGATGCAAAGGTATTCAGTATATGTCGAAAGACAAAAGAGATATTTAAAAAGCTAATTTTCTCATATTTTGAATGACCTTGACCTTTGACCTCTATATAAATTTCAAGGTCAAATGTCAAAGAATTTAATGCAGTTGGTCCCATGTCTTTACGACTTGTCGTTTTGAAAAATATTTCATTATTCATAAACATCGAAAACTCTCAGGGGCGATAACTTAATAAAGGGCCCGACAAATCATTTCGCAATGAAAGATTGAAAAGTCCTCTCAAGTAGTCGAAAACATTGGTAACGGTTTCGTACCTCTGGGGTTTATGGTTTCGAAGGAGTAGCGATAACAAGGTTCTTCGTTCAAAGGGCAAGAACTCCGAAAGGGGTCATAGGTCATACTCGTTGGGTAGTTTTTCGAAATAACTTTTGATGTCGAGTATCATGAACTATAAAGTTCTTCGAAAAGTCTTTCGGTTCAAAAGGCGGTAACGGAAAAATAATAATAATAATAATAAACATAAGCATTTCAATAGGTCTTTCCACAGAAAGGTGGAAAGACCTAATAATAAACATAAGCATTTCAATAGGTCTTTCCACAGAAAGGTGGAAAGACCTAATAAAGCACTAGGAGACTAATTGTTCAGAGAACAATTAGAGGCCTTTCCACCTTTTTAAGTATTTCCGTGTCATTTGGGTTGAAAAAAAAAAGAAGAAAAATGCAAAAAAAAAAAAAAAAAAAAAAAATTGCTCCTCCAGCAGGGATGGAACCCAAAACCCTTGAATTGAAAGGCAGGTGCGCTAACCATTAGGCCATGCATTCCGATGAAGATGCAGGTAGTAAATATATTGTTTAGGAATAAATAGGAATCTAAAAGCACGTGGCGATTTGTTTGTTATGGAATGTAGTAATCAGTATTAGATAGTTTTGAGAAACACGATTGGTGTATAATACGAATGCAGATTTTCGGTTTAAAAAAATTATTTGAGTTGGTGTATAACTTGAATGCATTGAGTTAATCATTTAGAGCCTATGATGCATTAGTACTGCAGTGCCGTGACTTTGTTTACAAATATATGAAAATATCGGATCGGGTTCGGATATGACTGAATATCCTGAAATACTAGGTAAGATTGAAATAAGCATCTCTGTGTGGACTGAATTAAATGTAAGTAGCATAAATTAAAATCTCAGATATGCATTTTAGATAGAAAAAGGTGTCAATGAGAGCGTGAAAATCTATTTGCTCTGAAAAATCGCTGTTTTCGACATTCATTCGATTAATATTAATTCTAAATAAAATTGAAATAAATTCCACATACTAAATAAATCAAGAATGCTTGGTATTAAAATATCATATCATATCAAGAGAATCGACTGCTATTCATAACAACTGAAGAAATAACCGATAAAAGCTTCAATTCATTTTTATGTTCATCGGCACCTAAATTTCAGATACGAGAAAAAATGTAGTGTTTGCCGTTAACATTCATAATTTCTATATACTTCAGAGATTCAGCGTAAAACTTTCAGGAAAGTTTCTTTCAGGTCTGTTTTGCAGTTCCCCCGAAATTTTATGTCGATCCAAGGTGTTGTACGAGTTTTTGAGAAATATTCTACGTTGCTATTGGTTTGATTTTTTTTTTTTTTTTTTTTTTTTTTTTTTTTTTTTTTTTTTTTTTTTGTTGAGAAGAGGAGTAATTTAATTATTATTGATTCTGACCTTTTGGTCAAAGGCCAAGGTCATCAAAGTTCAAGGTCAAAGGTCAAGGTCAAAGTTCAAGGTCAAGGTCATTTAGTTGATTGTTACATTTTTACATACATATAAGGAATTTCTTATGGTTTTAAATGACCTTGACCTTTGACCTTGACCTACATTTCAAGGTCAAAGGTCAAACATGCCCATGCAGTTGGTCCCATGTCTCTAGGATAGACCCTTTGAAAAAAAGCTCATTAAATGTAAGCAGCGAAAACTTTCAGGGACATTAACTCATACAAGGGGCCGAAGTATCCTTTTGCACTACATAGATTGAAGAGTGTACTAAATGAGTCGAAGACACTGATGAAGGTTTGGAATCTCTACGGTTTACGGTTTCGGAGGAGTAGCGATAACAAGGTTTTATTGCAAAAGGGGTGACAACTTTTGAATGGGTCAAGCTTGGGGGACAAGAATGAAATCCTTGAAATAGTTTTAGAAGGACATATTATAGATGCAAAGGTATTCAGTATATGTCGAAAGACAAAAGAGATATTTAAAAAGCTAATTTTCTCATATTTTGAATGACCTTGACCTTTGACCTCTATATAAATTTCAAGGTCAAATGTCAAAGAATTTAATGCAGTTGGTCCCATGTCTTTACGACTTGTCGTTTTGAAAAATATTTCATTATTCATAAACATCGAAAACTCTCAGGGGCGATAACTTAATAAAGGGCCCGACAAATCATTTCGCAATGAAAGATTGAAAAGTCCTCTCAAGTAGTCGAAAACATTGGTAACGGTTTCGTACCTCTGGGGTTTATGGTTTCGAAGGAGTAGCGATAACAAGGTTCTTCGTTCAAAGGGCAAGAACTCCGAAAGGGGTCATAGGTCATACTCGTTGGGTAGTTTTTCGAAATAACTTTTGATGTCGAGTATCATGAACTATAAAGTTCTTCGAAAAGTCTTTCGGTTCAAAAGGCGGTAACGGAAAAATAATAATAATAATAATAAACATAAGCATTTCAATAGGTCTTTCCACAGAAAGGTGGAAAGACCTAATAATAAACATAAGCATTTCAATAGGTCTTTCCACAGAAAGGTGGAAAGACCTAATAAAGCACTAGGAGACTAATTGTTCAGAGAACAATTAGAGGCCTTTCCACCTTTTTAAGTATTTCCGTGTCATTTGGGTTGAAAAAAAAAAGAAGAAAAATGCAAAAAAAAAAAAAAAAAAAAAAAATTGCTCCTCCAGCAGGGATGGAACCCAAAACCCTTGAATTGAAAGGCAGGTGCGCTAACCATTAGGCCATGCATTCCGATGAAGATGCAGGTAGTAAATATATTGTTTAGGAATAAATAGGAATCTAAAAGCACGTGGCGATTTGTTTGTTATGGAATGTAGTAATCAGTATTAGATAGTTTTGAGAAACACGATTGGTGTATAATACGAATGCAGATTTTCGGTTTAAAAAAATTATTTGAGTTGGTGTATAACTTGAATGCATTGAGTTAATCATTTAGAGCCTATGATGCATTAGTACTGCAGTGCCGTGACTTTGTTTACAAATATATGAAAATATCGGATCGGGTTCGGATATGACTGAATATCCTGAAATACTAGGTAAGATTGAAATAAGCATCTCTGTGTGGACTGAATTAAATGTAAGTAGCATAAATTAAAATCTCAGATATGCATTTTAGATAGAAAAAGGTGTCAATGAGAGCGTGAAAATCTATTTGCTCTGAAAAATCGCTGTTTTCGACATTCATTCGATTAATATTAATTCTAAATAAAATTGAAATAAATTCCACATACTAAATAAATCAAGAATGCTTGGTATTAAAATATCATATCATATCAAGAGAATCGACTGCTATTCATAACAACTGAAGAAATAACCGATAAAAGCTTCAATTCATTTTTATGTTCATCGGCACCTAAATTTCAGATACGAGAAAAAATGTAGTGTTTGCCGTTAACATTCATAATTTCTATATACTTCAGAGATTCAGCGTAAAACTTTCAGGAAAGTTTCTTTCAGGTCTGTTTTGCAGTTCCCCCGAAATTTTATGTCGATCCAAGGTGTTGTACGAGTTTTTGAGAAATATTCTACGTTGCTATTGGTTTGATTTTTTTTTTTTTTTTTTTTTTTTTTGAGAAGAGGAGTAATTTAATTATTGATTCTGACCTTTTGGTCAAAGGCCAAGGTCATCAAAGTTCAAGGTCAAAGGTCAAGGTCAAGGTCATTTAGTTGATTGTTACATTTTTACATACATATAAGGAATTTCTTATGGTTTTAAATGACCTTGACCTTTGACCTTGACCTACATTTCAAGGTCAAACATGCCCATGCAGTTGGTCCCATGTCTCTAGGATAGACCCTTTGAAAAAAAGCTCATTAAATGTAAGCAGCGAAAACTTTCAGGGACATTAACTCATACAAGGGGCCGAAGTATCCTTTTGCACTACATAGATTGAAGAGTGTACTAAATGAGTCGAAGACACTGATGAAGGTTTGGAATCTCTACGGTTTACGGTTTCGGAGGAGTAGCGATAACAAGGTTTTATTGCAAAAGGGGTGACAACTTTTGAATGGGTCAAGCTTGGGGGACAAGAATGAAATCCTTAAAATAGTTTTAGAAGGACATATTATAGATGCAAAGGTATTCAGTATATGTCGAAAGACAAAAGAGATATTTAAAAAGCTAATTTTCTCATATTTTGAATGACCTTGACCTTTGACCTCTATATAAATTTCAAGGTCAAATGTCAAAGAATTTAATGCAGTTGGTCCCATGTCTTTACGACTTGTCGTTTTGAAAAATATTTCATTATTCATAAACATCGAAAACTCTCAGGGGCGATAACTTAATAAAGGGCCCGACAAATCATTTCGCAATGAAAGATTGAAAAGTCCTCTCAAGTAGTCGAAAACATTGGTAACGGTTTCGTACCTCTGGGGTTTATGGTTTCGAAGGAGTAGCGATAACAAGGTTCTTCGTTCAAAGGGCAAGAACTCCGAAAGGGGTCATAGGTCATACTCGTTGGGTAGTTTTTCGAAATAACTTTTGATGTCGAGTATCATGAACTATAAAGTTCTTCGAAAAGTCTTTCGGTTCAAAAGGCGGTAACGGAAAAATAATAATAATAATAATAAACATAAGCATTTCAATAGGTCTTTCCACAGAAAGGTGGAAAGACCTAATAATAAACATAAGCATTTCAATAGGTCTTTCCACAGAAAGGTGGAAAGACCTAATAAAGCACTAGGAGACTAATTGTTCAGAGAACAATTAGAGGCCTTTCCACCTTTTTAAGTATTTCCGTGTCATTTGGGTTGAAAAAAAAAAGAAGAAAAATGCCAAAAAAAAAAAAAAAAAAAAAAAAAAAAATTGCTCCTCCAGCAGGGATGGAACCCAAAACCCTTGAATTGAAAGGCAGGTGCGCTAACCATTAGGCCATGCATTCCGATGAAGATGCAGGTAGTAAATATATTGTTTAGGAATAAATAGGAATCTAAAAGCACGTGGCGATTTGTTTGTTATGGAATGTAGTAATCAGTATTAGATAGTTTTGAGAAACACGATTGGTGTATAATACGAATGCAGATTTTCGGTTTAAAAAAATTATTTGAGTTGGTGTATAACTTGAATGCATTGAGTTAATCATTTAGAGCCTATGATGCATTAGTACTGCAGTGCCGTGACTTTGTTTACAAATATATGAAAATATCGGATCGGGTTCGGATATGACTGAATATCCTGAAATACTAGGTAAGATTGAAATAAGCATCTCTGTGTGGACTGAATTAAATGTAAGTAGCATAAATTAAAATCTCAGATATGCATTTTAGATAGAAAAAGGTGTCAATGAGAGCGTGAAAATCTATTTGCTCTGAAAAATCGCTGTTTTCGACATTCATTCGATTAATATTAATTCTAAATAAAATTGAAATAAATTCCACATACTAAATAAATCAAGAATGCTTGGTATTAAAATATCATATCATATCAAGAGAATCGACTGCTATTCATAACAACTGAAGAAATAACCGATAAAAGCTTCAATTCATTTTTATGTTCATCGGCACCTAAATTTCAGATACGAGAAAAAATGTAGTGTTTGCCGTTAACATTCATAATTTCTATATACTTCAGAGATTCAGCGTAAAACTTTCAGGAAAGTTTCTTTCAGGTCTGTTTTGCAGTTCCCCCGAAATTTTATGTCGATCCAAGGTGTTGTACGAGTTTTTGAGAAATATTCTACGTTGCTATTGGTTTGATTTTTTTTTTTTTTTTTTTTTTTTTTTTTTTTTTTTTTTTTTTTTTTTTTTGTTGAGAAGAGGAGTAATTTAATTATTATTGATTCTGACCTTTTGGTCAAAGGCCAAGGTCATCAAAGTTCAAGGTCAAAGGTCAAGGTCAAAGTTCAAGGTCAAGGTCATTTAGTTGATTGTTACATTTTTACATACATATAAGGAATTTCTTATGGTTTTAAATGACCTTGACCTTTGACCTTGACCTACATTTCAAGGTCAAACATGCCCATGCAGTTGGTCCCATGTCTCTAGGATAGACCCTTTGAAAAAAAGCTCATTAAATGTAAGCAGCGAAAACTTTCAGGGACATTAACTCATACAAGGGGCCGAAGTATCCTTTTGCACTACATAGATTGAAGAGTGTACTAAATGAGTCGAAGACACTGATGAAGGTTTGGAATCTCTACGGTTTACGGTTTCGGAGGAGTAGCGATAACAAGGTTTTATTGCAAAAGGGGTGACAACTTTTGAATGGGTCAAGCTTGGGGGACAAGAATGAAATCCTTAAAATAGTTTTAGAAGGACATATTATAGATGCAAAGGTATTCAGTATATGTCGAAAGACAAAAGAGATATTTAAAAAGCTAATTTTCTCATATTTTGAATGACCTTGACCTTTGACCTCTATATAAATTTCAAGGTCAAATGTCAAAGAATTTAATGCAGTTGGTCCCATGTCTTTACGACTTGTCGTTTTGAAAAATATTTCATTATTCATAAACATCGAAAACTCTCAGGGGCGATAACTTAATAAAGGGCCCGACAAATCATTTCGCAATGAAAGATTGAAAAGTCCTCTCAAGTAGTCGAAAACATTGGTAACAGTTTCGTACCTCTGGGGTTTATGGTTTCGAAGGAGTAGCGATAACAAGGTTCTTCGTTCAAAGGGCAAGAACTCCGAAAGGGGTCATAGGTCATACTCGTTGGGTAGTTTTTCGAAATAACTTTTGATGTCGAGTATCATGAACTATAAAGTTCTTCGAAAAGTCTTTCGGTTCAAAAGGCGGTAACGGAAAAATAATAATAATAATAATAAACATAAGCATTTCAATAGGTCTTTCCACAGAAAGGTGGAAAGACCTAATAATAAACATAAGCATTTCAATAGGTCTTTCCACAGAAAGGTGGAAAGACCTAATAAAGCACTAGGAGACTAATTGTTCAGAGAACAATTAGAGGCCTTTCCACCTTTTTAAGTATTTCCGTGTCATTTGGGTTGAAAAAAAAAGAAGAAAAATGCAAAAAAAAAAAAAAAAAAAAAAAATTGCTCCTCCAGCAGGGATGGAACCCAAAACCCTTGAATTGAAAGGCAGGTGCGCTAACCATTAGGCCATGCATTCCGATGAAGATGCAGGTAGTAAATATATTGTTTAGGAATAAATAGGAATCTAAAAGCACGTGGCGATTTGTTTGTTATGGAATGTAGTAATCAGTATTAGATAGTTTTGAGAAACACGATTGGTGTATAATACGAATGCAGATTTTCGGTTTAAAAAAATTATTTGAGTTGGTGTATAACTTGAATGCATTGAGTTAATCATTTAGAGCCTATGATGCATTAGTACTGCAGTGCCGTGACTTTGTTTACAAATATATGAAAATATCGGATCGGGTTCGGATATGACTGAATATCCTGAAATACTAGGTAAGATTGAAATAAGCATCTCTGTGTGGACTGAATTAAATGTAAGTAGCATAAATTAAAATCTCAGATATGCATTTTAGATAGAAAAAGGTGTCAATGAGAGCGTGAAAATCTATTTGCTCTGAAAAATCGCTGTTTTCGACATTCATTCGATTAATATTAATTCTAAATAAAATTGAAATAAATTCCACATACTAAATAAATCAAGAATGCTTGGTATTAAAATATCATATCATATCAAGAGAATCGACTGCTATTCATAACAACTGAAGAAATAACCGATAAAAGCTTCAATTCATTTTTATGTTCATCGGCACCTAAATTTCAGATACGAGAAAAAATGTAGTGTTTGCCGTTAACATTCATAATTTCTATATACTTCAGAGATTCAGCGTAAAACTTTCAGGAAAGTTTCTTTCAGGTCTGTTTTGCAGTTCCCCCGAAATTTTATGTCGATCCAAGGTGTTGTACGAGTTTTTGAGAAATATTCTACGTTGCTATTGGTTTGATTTTTTTTTTTTTTTTTTTTTTTTTTTTTTTTTTTTTTTTTTTTTTTTTTGTTGAGAAGAGGAGTAATTTAATTATTATTGATTCTGACCTTTTGGTCAAAGGCCAAGGTCATCAAAGTTCAAGGTCAAAGGTCAAGGTCAAAGTTCAAGGTCAAGGTCATTTAGTTGATTGTTACATTTTTACATACATATAAGGAATTTCTTATGGTTTTAAATGACCTTGACCTTTGACCTTGACCTACATTTCAAGGTCAAAGGTCAAACATGCCCATGCAGTTGGTCCCATGTCTCTAGGATAGACCCTTTGAAAAAAAGCTCATTAAATGTAAGCAGCGAAAACTTTCAGGGACATTAACTCATACAAGGGGCCGAAGTATCCTTTTGCACTACATAGATTGAAGAGTGTACTAAATGAGTCGAAGACACTGATGAAGGTTTGGAATCTCTACGGTTTACGGTTTCGGAGGAGTAGCGATAACAAGGTTTTATTGCAAAAGGGGTGACAACTTTTGAATGGGTCAAGCTTGGGGGACAAGAATGAAATCCTTAAAATAGTTTTAGAAGGACATATTATAGATGCAAAGGTATTCAGTATATGTCGAAAGACAAAAGAGATATTTAAAAAGCTAATTTTCTCATATTTTGAATGACCTTGACCTTTGACCTCTATATAAATTTCAAGGTCAAATGTCAAAGAATTTAATGCAGTTGGTCCCATGTCTTTACGACTTGTCGTTTTGAAAAATATTTCATTATTCATAAACATCGAAAACTCTCAGGGGCGATAACTTAATAAAGGGCCCGACAAATCATTTCGCAATGAAAGATTGAAAAGTCCTCTCAAGTAGTCGAAAACATTGGTAACGGTTTCGTACCTCTGGGGTTTATGGTTTCGAAGGAGTAGCGATAACAAGGTTCTTCGTTCAAAGGGCAAGAACTCCGAAAGGGGTCATAGGTCATACTCGTTGGGTAGTTTTTCGAAATAACTTTTGATGTCGAGTATCATGAACTATAAAGTTCTTCGAAAAGTCTTTCGGTTCAAAAGGCGGTAACGGAAAAATAATAATAATAACTAGTAGACTAATTGTTCTCGAACAATTAGAGGTCTTTCCACCTTATTTAAATTTCATATATTCTTGATATTTAACTCTCTACTGTTTATTTTTATACAAAAGAAACCAGAAATGGCTTGAGATATGGAAAAAATGAAATTAAAAAAAAATGAATGACCTTGACCTTTGACCTTGAACAATTATTTAAGTTCATAAGTCAAGGGTCACATTGCACTTGACCCCATGCTTTTACGACTTTTGGTTTTAAAGTTATAAGGTTTAATAGTAAGAGCAAAGATGTTAAAGGGCGATAACTCATATAAGGGGTCATCGGATCCTTTCGCACTGAATAGACTGAAGTTGTGTCTAAAGGCCCTAAGAACATTAGTGAAGGTTTCGTGTCTCTGCGGTTTACGGTTTCGGAGGAGTAGCGATAACAAGGTTTTCAGTAAAAGGGGCAATAACTTTTAAAAGGGTAAATCTTAGGGGACAAGTATGAAATCTTTGAAATAGTTTTAAGAGGACATATTAAAGATGCAAAGAGATTTAGTATATAATGAAAGACAAAAGAGATATAAAAAGAGCTTAATTTCTCAAATTTTGAATGACCTTGACCTTTGACCTTGAAAAAAATTTCAAGATCTGAGGTCAAAGAATCTAATGCAGTTGGTTCCATGTCTGTACGACTTATCGTTTTGAAAATTTTTCATTATTTGTAAACTTCATAAACTTTCAGGGGCAATAACTCATTGAAGGGGTCGACAAATCATTTCGCAATGAATAGATTGAAAAGTCCTCTCAAGTAGTCAAAGACATTGGTGAAGGTTCTGTATCTCTACGATTTACGGTTTCGAAGGAGTAGCGATAACAAGCTATTCTTGCGAAAGGGGCAATAACTTTGTAAGAGGTCATAGGTCAAACACGTTGGGTCGTTTTTCGGAATAACTTTTAATATCCAGTATCATGAACTATAAAGTTTTTTGATAAGTCTTGCGGTTTCAAAAGTCCGGGAAGAAAAAGAATAATAATAATAATAATAATAATAACTAGTAAACTAATTGTTCTCGAACAATTAGAGGTCTTTCCACCTTCTTTAAATTTCATATATTTTTCACATTTTACTCTATAAAGTTAATTTTTATACCAAAAGAATCCATAAATGGCTTGAAAGATAGAAAAAATGAAAAATTTAACAAATTTGAAATGACCTTGACCTTTGACCTTGAACAAATTTTCAAGGTCAAAGGTCAAGGGTCACATTGCACTTGACCCCATGCTTCTATGCCTTTTAGTTTTGTAGTTATAAGGTTTAATAGTAAGCGCAAATACATTAAAGGGCAATAACTCATATAAGGGGTCAATGGATACTTTCGCACTGAATAGATTGAAGTTGTGTCTAAAGACCCTGAAGACATTAGTGAAGGTTTTGTGTCTCTACGATTTACGGTTTCAGAGGAGTAGCGATAACAAGGTTTTCAGTAAAAGGGGCAATAACTTTTAAAGGGGTAAATCTTAGGGGACAAGTACGAAATCTTTGAAATAGTTTTAAGAGGACATATTAATGATGCAAAGATATTTAGTATATGTTGAAAGACAAAAGAGATATAAAAAGAGCTTAATTTCTTATATTTTGAATGACCTTGACCTTTGACCTTTGCATATATTATATGGTCAAAGGTCATTGAATCTTATTCAGTTGGTCCCATGTCTCTATAACTTATTGTTTTGAAAATTTTTAATTATTTGTAAACATCAAAAACTTTCAGGGGCAATAACTCATAAAAGGGGTTGACGAATACTTTCGCAATGAAAAGATTGAAGAGTCCCCTCAATTAGTCGAAGTCATTTGTGAAGGTTCCGTACCTCTACGGTTTATGGTTTCGGAGGAGTAGCGATAACAAGGTTTCTATCAAAAGGGACAATAACTGCGAAAGGGGTCATAGGTTATACGCGTTGGGTCAAATTTGTTCCTAACTTTTTATGACCTTTACGGTCAACGAATAATCTTTTCGATAAACATCGAAACAAAAAATCAGCGGAAGAAGAAGAATAATAATAATAATAATAATAATAATAAACAGAAGAAAATCAATAGGTCTTTCCACAGAAAGGTGGAAAGACCTAAAAAAAAAAAAAAAAAAAAAAGCTCCTCCAGCTGGGATCGAACTCAAAACCCTTGGGTTGAAAGGCAGGTGCGCTAACCATTCGGCCACGCATTCCGATAACATACGTAAGTTAATTGTTTAAGACTATAGAAGAAATGCAAGCGTATTTTTAGAATCGGTAGGGGAAGAAAGAAGTTCCGTAAAAGGAAATAGTTCCTGAATTTGCAAGCAGTATATAAAATAATAAGGGACGGGCTGCGTGAGAAAACGTTAATACTGTTCCCTAAGGAAAAAGTATTAATGGACTGTAGCCCGATTCATCGATATTGTGCGCATGTTGAATTTTTTGTTAATAGCTTTCTTGTAAGCTTAAAAGATCGGGTTCGGATTTTAACATTTCTGACTGAATATCCTGAAATAAATATGAAACATTTAAATAAGCATTTCTTTGGGTTAAATTAAATATGTGTATCACAAATTAAACTCCCAACATGCATTTTTAGAAGGGAAACACGACAATGAAAGCGAGAATTGTTTTTAATATACCGAAAATCGCTATTTCTGGAAACTGATTAATTCTAAATAAAAATCAAATAAATTCCAAATGTAAAAGAAAGAGAGAATGCTTGGTATTAAAATGTTGTATCATATCAGGAGAATCGAATGCTACTAACGATATCTGAAGAAATAGCCGATAAAAGGTTTAGATCATTTCTTCGTTCACCTGCACTTAAATTTCAAACACAGTAGAACTTGTAGTTTTTGCCGTGAAACTTCAAGACTTTTATAAAATTATAGGACTCACCGTAAAACTCTCCAGAAAGTTTCTCTGAGGTCTATACTACATTTGTACCAAATCTGGTGTCGATCCGAGGTCTGGTTTGAATTCCAGAGTAATATTCTACGTTGTTGTTGATGTGATTTTTTTTTTTTTTAAGAACGGGGGGGGGGGTGAATTATTTATTTTATGCCTCTTTTAAACTAAGAATTGTAACTACTTCCACATCCTTAAGCCTGATTGTGACCTTTGGGTCAAGGGTCAAAGGTCAAGGTCATTACCAAAAAAAAAAAAAAAAAAAAAAAAAAAACAAACAAAAAACAAGAAACAAAAAGAAAAAAAAAAACCCAAGAAATCTTTACTTTCTATGGTTTTCCTGATACTGGAGCTGGATGCATGTCCTTACTTTTCCATTTGACCCAAGGTCAAGGTCAAAGGTCAAAGTTCAAGGTCATTTGCTGAATTGCCATATTGTACACATATATAAGGAATTTCTTATGTTTTTAAATGACCTTGACCTTTGACCTTGACCTATATTTCAAGGTCAAAGGTCAAATATGCCGATGTAGTTGGTCCCATGTCTCTAGGATACACCGTTTTAAAAAAAAGTTCATTAAATGTAAGCAGCAAAAACTTTCAGGGACAGTAACTGATAGAAGGGGCCGAAGAACCCTTTCGCACTGTATAGATTGAAGAGTGTACTAAATGAGTCGAAGACACTGATGAAGGTTTGGAATGTCTACGGTTTACGGTTTCGGAGGAGTAGCGATAACAAGGTTTTACTGCGAAAGGGATGACAACTTTTGAATGGGTCAAGCTTGGGGGACAAGAATGAAATTTTTATAATACTTTAAGAAGGACATATTAAATATGCAAAGATATGTAGTATATGTTGAAAGACAAAAGAGCTATAAAAAGAGCTAATTTTCTTATATTTTGAATGACCTTGACCTTTGACCTTGACCTTAAGTTCAAGGTCTAAGGTCAAAGAATCTTATGCAGTTGGTCCCATGTCTTTACGACTTGTCATTTAGAAAAGTTTTTCATTATTCGTAAACATGAGAAACGTCCAGGGGCAATAACTCATAAAAGGGGTCGACGAATGCTTTCGCAGTGAAACCTTGAAGCGAGTACTCATTTAGTTGAAGACATTGGTTAAGGTTTCGTACCTCTGCGGTTTATGATTTCGAAGGAGTAGCGATAACAAGGTTTTTCGTTTCAAGGGCAAGAACTCCGAAAGGGGTCATAGGTCATACTCGTTGGGTAGTTTTTCGAAATAACTTTTGATGTCGAGTATCATGAACTATAAAGTTCTTCGAAAAGTCTTTCGGTTCAAAAGGCGGTAACGGAAAAATAATAATAATAATAATAAACATAAGCATTTCAATAGGTCTTTCCACAGAAAGGTGGAAAGACCTAATAAACATAAGCATTTCAAGAGGTCTTTCCACAGAAAGGTGGAAAGACCTAATAACTAGGAGACTAATTGTTCAGAGAACAATTAGAGGCCTTTCCACCTTTTTAAGTGTTTCCGTGTCATTTGGGTTGAAAAAAAGAAGAAAAATGCAAAAAATGAAAAAAAAAAAAAAAAAAATGCTCCTCCAGCAGGAATCGAACCCGGGACCCTTGGTTTGAAAGGTGGGTGCGCTAACCACTGCGCTACGCATTCCGATAAGATTGGTATGTTAATTGTTTAAGACTATAGAGGAAATGCAAGCGTATTTTTAGAATGGGTAGGGGAAGAAAGAAGTTCCGTAAAAGGAAATAGTTCCTGAATTTGCAAGCAGTATATAAAATAATAAGGGACGGGCTACGTGAGAAAACGTTAACACTGTTCCGTGATGAAAATGTATTAATGAACTGTAGCCCGATTCATCGATATTGTGAGCATGCTGAATTTTTTGTAAATAGCTTCGTTGTAAGCTTAAAAGATCGGGTTCGGATTTTAACATTTCTGACTGAATATCCTGAAATAAATATGAAACATTTAAATAAGCATTTCTTTGGGTTTAATTAAATATGTGTAGCCCAAATTAAATTCCCAACATGCATTTTTAGAAGGGAAACACGACAATGAAAGCGAGAATTGTTTTTAATCTACCGAAAATCGCTATTTCTGGAAACTGATTAATTCTAAATAAAAATCAAATAAATTCCAAATGTAAAAGAAAGAGAGAATGCTTGGTATTAAAATGTCGTATCATATCAGGAGAATTGAATGCTACTAACGACATCTGAGGAAATAGCCGATAAAAGGTTTAGATCATTTCTTCGTTCACCTGCACTTAAATTTCAAACACAACAGAACTTGTAGTTTTTGCCGTGAAACTTCATGACTTCTATAAACTTATAAGACTCACCGTACAACTCTCCAGAAAGTTTCTCTGAGGTCTATACTACATTTTAAACCGAATTTGGTGTCGATCCGAGGTCTGGTTTGAATTCTAGAGTAATATTCTACGTTGTTGTTGATGTGATTTTTTTTTTAAGAAGGGGGGGGGGTGAATTATTTATTTTATGCCTCTTTTAAACTAAGAATTATAAATACTTCCACATCCTTAAGCCTTATTGTGACCTTTGGGTCAAGGTCAAAGGTCAAGGTCATTAAAAAAAAAAAAAAAAAACAAAAAAAAAAAACAAAAAAAAAAACAAGAAATCTTTACTTTCAAAGTTTTCACCTGATACTGGAGCTGAATGCATGTCCTTACTTTTCCATTTGACCCAAAGTCAAGGTCAAAGGTCAAGGTCAAAGTTCAAGGTCATTTGGTGAATTGCTATATTTTTCACATATATAAGGAATTTCTTATGTTTTTAAATGACCTTGACCTATATTTCAAGGTCAAAGGTCAAATATTGCGATGCAGTTGGTCCCATGTCTCTAGGATACACCGTTTTAAAAAAAAGTTCATTAAATGTAAGTAGCGTAAACTTTCATGGGCAGTAACTCATACAAGGGACCAAAGAATGCTTTCGCAATGATAGAATGAAGAGAGTACTAAATGAGTCAAAGACACTGATGAAGGTTTGGAATCTCTACGGTTTACGGTTTCGGAGGAGTAGCGATAACAAAGTTTTGTTGCAAAAGGGGTGACAACTTTTGAATGGGTCAAGCTCGGGGGACAAGAATGAAATCTTTGAAATAGTTTAAGAAGGACATATTATAGATGCAAAGATATTCAGTACATGTTGAGAGACAAAAGAGATATTAAAAAAGCTAATTTTCTCATATTTTGAATGACCTTGACCTTTGACCTCTATATAAATTTCAAGATCAAAGGTTGAGATATCCAATGCCATTGGTCCCATGTCTCTATGATGAATCGTTTAAAAAAAAAAAATTATTCGTAACCATCAAAAACTTTCAGGGGCAATAAGTAATTAAAGGAGTTCATGCAACCTTTCGCACTGAAAAGATTGAAGAGTCTACTAAATTAGTCGAAGACATTAGTGAAGGTTTCGTATCTCTAAGGTTTAAGGTTTCGAAGGAGTAGCGATAACAAGCTTTTATTGCGAAAGGGGTTATAACTCCTTGAGGGGTCAAAGTTCATATACGCAGGGTCAACTGCAAAAATCTTTTACGAAGTACATTCTTATGGACTATAAATCTTTTCGATGACTTATGAAACAAAAAATCATTCGGCGGAAAAATAATAATAATAATAACTAGTAGACTAATTGTTCTCGAACAATTAGAGGTCTTTCCACCTTCTTTAAATTTCATATATTTTTCATATTTTACTCTCTGAAATTAATTTTTATAGAAAAAGAATCCATAAATGGCTTGAAAGATAGAAAAGATGAAAATTTTAAAATTTTGAAATGACCTTGACCTTTGACCTTGAACAAATATTCAAGGTCAAAGGTCAAGGGTCACATTGCACTTGACCCCATGTTTCTATGTCTTTTACTTTTAAAGTTATGAGGTTTAATAGTAAGCGCAAAGACGTTAAAGGGCGATAACTCATATAAGGGGTCATCGGATACTTTTGCACTGAATAGATTGAAGTTGTGTCTAAAGACCCTGAAGACATTGGTGAAGGTTTTGTGTCTCTACGGTTTACGGTTTCGGAGGAGTAGCGATAACAAGGTTTTCAGTAAAAGGGGCAATAACTCTTAAAGGGGTAAATCTTAGGGGACAAGCATGAAATATTTGAAATAGTTTTAAGAGGACATATTATTGGTACAAAGATACTTAGTATACATTGAAAGACAAAAGAGATATAAAAAGAGCTTAATTTCTCATTTTTTGAATGACCTTGACCTTTGACCTTGACATGAATTTCAAGGTCTGAGGTCAAAGAATCTTATCTAGTTGGTTTCATGTCTCTACAACTTATCGTTTTGAAAAAAAATTATTATTTGTAAACTTCAAAAACTTTCAGGGGCAATAACTCATAAAAGGGCTCCACGTGTACTTTCGCAATGAAAAGATTGAAGAGTCTCCTCAATTAGTCGAAGACATTGGTGAAGGTTTCGTACCTCTACGGTTTACGGTTTCGAAGTAGTAGCGATAACAAGCTTTTATTGCAAAAGGGGTAATAACTCTTAGAGGGGTCAAAGTTCATATACGCAGGGTCAACTGTAAAAATCTTTTAAAGAGTACATTCTTATAGACTATAAATCTTTTCGATATATATTGAAACATAGAATCACATCAGGGGGTGGAAAAATAATAATAATAATAATAATAATAATAATAATAAACAGAAGAATATCAATAGGTCTTTCCACAGAAAGGTGGAAAGACCTAATAATAAACAGAACAATTTCAATAGGTCTTTCCACAGAAAGGTGGAAAGACCTAACTAGTAGACTAATTGTTCACAGAACAATTAGAGGTCTTTCCACCTTTTTAAGTGTTTCTATGTAATTTGGGCCGTAAAAAAAGAAGAAAACTGCAAAAAAAAAAAAAAAAAAAAAAAAAAAAAAAAAAATTCGTTCTTCCAGCAGGGATCAAACTCGGAACCCTTAGCTTGAAAGGCAGGCGCGCTAACCACTACGCCACCAATTCCGATGAAGATGTATGCAGTAAACTACCTATTTAAGAATAAAAAATTGTTGTACAACGTAGTTATCGGAATTGAATAGTTTTGAGAAACATGTTTCCATATCATTTGACTTTCAAAAGAACAGAAGAAAGAAAGAAAGAAGAAGAAGAAGAAAAAAGCAAGAAAATAAATAAAAAATCAAAAATTCGTATTCTGCTGTACATTTATTGTCGGGCTCGTTTCTCTGTAGAGTTCAAAAGGTCTTTGTGCAGCTCCAAAAAAAGATGTTTTTTTTTTTTTTTTTTTTTTTTCTTTTTTGCGATTTAGGGGCCAATTTCTCTCTCTCTCTCTCTCTCTCTCTCTCTCTCTCTCTTCTTTTTTCTTTTTTTGCTTCCGTGTTGATGGCATTTGTTTACATAGTTACCATGGAAGTACAATGCATGACATGTGTTTTACTGTGCATGTCGTAATTCTATTTTTGTGCATTATGCTTACGAAAGTTTAATTTGAGGTGTTAAATGTTCTGATTTAGTTAAACTACTTAGAAAAGTGCCGATGATATAAATCGGACTCGAGGCTAATATTTTATGGTATGTAGGTCGTCATATTCGAAAACATGGATTGGACTCAAAGCGGCCTGACTGTGGATCCTAAGATTGTTGCAGGTTCAGTATGAAGATTCCTGAATGAAACAAGCTTCCATGTGGGTTATATTAAATGCAGCTATGATAAATAAAATGTTCTACATGCATTTTAAGAAGAAAACAAGATAATTAAAGCGTGGAATAGTTTATTTCATACAATAATATTGGTTTAACCCCCCCTTTTAATATATTCTGTATTTCTCATATATTGGATGACCTTGACCTCTGACCTTGACCTTAATATCAAGAACAAAAATGCAAGAATCCATTTCAGTTGGTCCCATGTCTCTACGTTTAAGCGTTAAAATTTTTTCAAGTTTACGTAAGCAGCAAAAAAACTTCAGGGGCAGTAACTCGTATAAGGCTTCGATGAATCCTTTCGCAATGATAGATTGAAAAGCCCTGTCAATTAGTGAAAAGCATTGGTGATGGTTCTGTATCTCTACGGTTTATAGTTTCAGAGGAGTAGCGATAACAAGTTTTTCTTGCGAAAGGGGCAATAACTTCATTAAATGTCATCGCTCGAAGTCGTTGGGTCAAATCTGAAAATCATTTAAGGAGTCGACTAATATAAAAGATGCGTCTCTTCGATAAGTTGCGAAACAAAAAATCAGCGGAAGAAAAATAATAATAAGAATAATAATAATAAACAGAAGAAAATCAATAGGACTTTCCACAGAAAGGTGGGAAGCCCTAATAATAATAACTAGTAGACTAATTGTTCACAGAACAATTAGATGTCTTTCCACCTTTTTAAGTGTTTCTATGTAATTTGGGCTGTAAAAAAAGAAGAAAACTGAAAGAAAAAAAAAATTGTTCTTCCAGCAGGGATCGAACTCGGAACCCTTAGCTTGAAAGGCAGGCGCGCTAACCACTACGCCACCAATTCCGATAAAGATGTATGCAGTAAACTACCTATTTAAGAATAAAAAATTGTTGTACAACGTTGTTATCGGAATTGAATAGTTTTGAGAAACATGTTTCCATATCATTTGGCTTTCAAAAGAACGGAAGAAAGAAAGAAAGAAGAAGAAGAAGAAGAAAAAAGCAAGAAAATAAATAAAAAATCAAAAATTCGTATTTTGCTTTACATTTATAGTCGGGCTCGTTTCTCTGTAGAGTTCAAAAGGTCTTTGCGCATCTCCAAAAAAAGATGTTTTTTTTTTTGCGATTTAGGGGCCAATTTTTCTCTCTTTCCCCTTCTCTCTTCCTTTCTCTTCTTCTCTCTTCCTTTCTCTCTCTCTCTCTTCTTTTTTCTTTTTTTGCTTCCGTGTTGATGGCATTTGTTTACATAGTTACCATGGAAGTACAATGCATGCATGACATGTGTTTTACTGTGCATATCGTAATTCTATTTTTGTGCACTGTGCATTCGAAGGTTTAATTTGAGGTGTTAAATGTTCTGATTTAGTTAAACTACTTAGAAAAGTGCCGATGAAATAAATCGGACTCGAGGCTAATGGTATGTAGGTCGTCATATAGGAAAACATGGACTGGACTCAAAGCGACCTGACTGCGGATCCTAAGATTGTTGCAGGCTCAGTAAGAAGATTCCTGAATGAAACAAGCTTCCATGTGGGTTATATTAAATGCAGCTATGATAAATAAAATGATCTACATGCATTTTAAGAAGAAAACAAGATAATTAAAGCGTGGAATAGTTTATTTCATACATTTATATTGGTTTAACACCCCCCCTTTCATATATTCTGTATTTCTCGTATTTTGGATGACCTTGACCTTTGACCTTGACCTAAATTTCAAGGTCAAAGTTTCTAAAGTAGTAGAAGACACTGTCGAAGGTTTCGCATCTCTACGGTCAATGGTTTCGGAGGAGTAGCGATAACAAGGTTTTTCGCACAAGGGGCAAGAACTTTTTAATGCATCAGGCTTAGGGGTTGAAAAGTGAAATCTGAAAATAGTTTTAAAAGGACATATGATGTAGTTAATGTTATGTAATATATGTTGTAAGACAAAAGAGATATAAAAAGAGCTATATTTCTCATATTTAGAGTGACCTTGACCTTTGACCTTGAACAGATTTTGAAGGTCAGATGATGAAGAATCCAATGCAGTTGGTTTCGTGTCTCTACGATTAATCGTTTAAATTTTTTTCATTATTCGTGAGGAACAAAAACTTTCAGGGGGCAATAACTCTTCAAAGTGCTCGAACTATCATTTCGCAATACCAAGATTGAAAAATCTTCTCAAGTAGTTGAAGACATCGGTGAAGGTTTCGTAACTCTAGGGTTTACGGTTTCAGAGGAGTAGCGATAACAAGGATTTATTGCGAAAGGGGTTATAACTCCTCGAGTGTTCAAAGTTCATATACGCAGGGTCAACTGCAAAAGTCTTTCACCAAGTACATTCTTATGGACCATGAATCTTTTCGATAAATCTTGAAACTCAAAAACACGCGGCTGAAAAATAATAATAATAATAAACAGAACAATTTCAATAGGACTTTCCACAGAAAGGTGGAAAGCCCTAACTAGTAGACTAATTGTTCTCGAACAATTAGAGGTCTTTCCACCTTCTTTGAATTTCCTATATTTTTCATATTTTACTCTCTAAAGTTAATTTTTATACAAAAAGAATCCATAAATGCCTTGAAAGATAGAAAAAATGAAAATTTCAAAGATTTTGAAATGACCTTGATCTTTGACCTTTTACAAATATTCAAGGTCAAAGGTCATGGGTCACATTGCACTTGACCCCATGCTTCTACGACTTTTAGTTTTAAAGTTATAAGGTTTAATAGTAAGTGCAAAGACGTTAAAGGGCGATAACTCATATAAGGGCTCATCAGATACTTTGGCATAGAATAAATTGAAGTTGTGTCTAAAGACCCTGAAAACATTAGTGAAGGTTTTGTGTCTCTATGGTTTATGGTTTCGGAGGAGTAGCGATAACAAGGTTTTCAGTAAAAGGGGCAATAACTTTTAAAGGGGTAAATCTTAGGGGACAAGTATGAAATCTTTGAAATAGTTTTAAGAGGACATATTAATGATGCAAAGATATTTAGTATACGTTGAAAGACAAAAGAGATATAAAAAGAGCTTTATTTCTCATATTTTGAATGACCTTGACCTTTGACCTTTGCATATATTATATGGTCAAAGGTCATTGAATCTTATTCAGTTGGTCCCATGTCTCTATAACTTATTGTTTTGAAAATTTTTAATTATTTGTAAACGTCAAAAAGTGTCAGGGGCAATAACTCATAAAAGGGGTTGACGAATACTTTCGCAATGAAAGATTGAAGAGTCCCCTCAATTAGTCAAAGTCATTTGTGAAGGTTCCGTACCTCTACGGTTTATGGTTTCGGAGGAGTAGCGATAACAAGGTTTCTATCAAAAGGGGCAATAACTGCGAAAGGGGTCATAGGTTATACGCGTTGGGTCAAATTTGTTCCTAACTTTTTATGACCTTTACGGTCAACGAATAATCTTTTCGATAAACATCGAAACAAAAAATCAGCGGAAGAAGAATAATAATAACTAGTAAACTAATTGTTCTCGAACAATTAGAGGTCGTTCCACCTTCTTTAAATTTCATATATTTTTCACATTTTACTCTATAAAGTTAATTTTTATACCAAAAGAATCCATAAATGGCTTGAAAGATAGAAAAAATGAAAAATTTAACAAATTTGAAATGACCTTGACCTTTGACCTTGAACAAATTTTCAAGGTCAAAGGTCAAGGGTCACATTGCACTTGACCCCATGCTTCTATGCCTTTTAGTTTTGAAGTTATAAGGTTTAATAGTAAGCGCAAATACATTAAAGGGCAATAACTCATATAAGGGGTCAATGGATACTTTCGCACTGAATAGATTGAAGTTGTGTCTAAAGACCCTGAAGACATTAGTGAAGGTTTTGTGTCTCTACGGTTTACGGTTTCGGAGGAGTAGCGATAACAAGGTTTTCAGTAAAAGGGGCAATAACTTTTAAAGGGGTAAATCTTAGGGGACAAGTACGAAATCTTTGAAATAGTTTTAAGAGGACATATTAATGATGCAAAGATTTTTAGTATATGTTGAAAGACAAAATAGATATAAAAAGAGCTTAATTTCTTATATTTTGAATGACCTTGACCTTTGACCTTTGCATATATTATATGGTCAAAGGTCATTGAATCTTATTCAGTTGGTCCCATGTCTCTATAACTTATTGTTTTGAAAATTTTTAATTATTTGTAAACATCAAAAACTTTCAGGGGCAATAACTCATAAAAGGGGTTGACGAATACTTTCGCAATGAAAAGATTGAAGAGTCCCCTCAATTAGTCGAAGTCATTTGTGAAGGTTCCGTACCTCTACGGTTTATGGTTTCGGAGGAGTAGCGATAACAAGGTTTCTATCAAAAGGGGCAATAACTGCGAAAGGGGTCATAGGTTATACGCGTTGGGTCAAATTTGTTCCTAACTTTTTATGACCTTTATGGTCAATGAATAATCTTTTCGATAAACATCGAAACAAAAAATCAGCGGAAGAAGAATAATAATAATAACTAGTAGACTAATTGTTCTCGAACAATTAGAGGTCTTTCCACCTTTAAATTTCATATATTCTTCATATTTAACTCTCTACTCTTTATTTTTATACAAAAGAAACCAGAAATGGCTTGAGAGATGGAAAAAATGAAAATTTTAAAATTTTGAAATGACCTTGACCTTTGACCTTGAACAAATATTCAAGGTCAAAGGCCAAGGGTCACATTACAATTAACCCCATGCTTCTACGACTTTTAGCTTTAAAGTTATAAGGCTTACTAGTAAGCGCAAAGACATTAAAGGGCGATAACTCATATAAGGGGTCATCGGATACTTTCGCACTGAATAGATTGAAGTTGTGTCTAAAGACACTGAATACATTAGTGAAGGTTTCGTGTCTCTGCGGTTTACGGTTTCAGAGGAGTAGCGATAACAAGGTTTTTCGCACAAGGGGCAATAACTTTTAAAAGGGTTAAGCTAAGGGGACAAAGTTGAAATCTTTGAAATAGTTTTAAAAGTACATATTAAAGATGCAAAGATATACTGTATATGTTGAAAGATAAAAGAGCTATAAAAAGAGCTTTATTTCTCATATTTGGAATGACCTTGACCTTTGACTTTGACATAAACTTCAAGGTCTAGGGTTAAGGAATCTAATGCAGTTAGTTTCATGTCTCTACGACTTATCGTTTTGAAAATTTTTCATTATTTGTAAACTTCAAAAACTTTCAGGGGCAATAACTCATAAAAGGGCTCAACGAATCCTTTTGTAATGAATAGATTGAAGAGTCTTCTCAATTAGTCGAAGACATTGGTGAAGGTTTCGTAACTCTACGGTTTACGGTTTTGGAGGAGTAGCGATAACAAGGTTTCTAGTGAAAGGGGCAATAACTGCGAAAGAGGTCATAGGTTATGCGCATTGGGTCAAATTTGTTCATAACTTTTTCTGACCTTTACGATGAACAAAAAATCTTTTCGATAAATGTCGAAACAAAAAATCAGCGGAAGAAAAATAATAAGAAGAAGAAGAAGAATAATAATAATAACTAGGAGACTAATTGTTCAGAGAACAATTAGAGGCCTTTCCACCTTTTTAAGTGTTTCCGTGTCATTTGGGTTGAAAAAAAAGAAGAAAAATGAAAAAAATGAAAAAAAAAAAAATTGCTCCTCCAGCAAGGATCGAACCTGGCACCCTTGGTTTGAAAGGCAGGTGCACTAACCACTGCGCTACGCATTCCGATAAGATTGGTATGTTAATTGTTTAAGACTATAAAGGAAATGCAAGCGTATTTTTAGAATCGGTAGGGGAAGAAAGAAGTTCCGTTTAAGGAAATAGTTCCTGAGTTTGCAAGCAGTCTATTAAATAATAATGGACGGGCTGCATGAGAAAACATTAACACTGTTCCCTAATGAAAATGTATTAATGGACTGTAGCCTGATTCATCGATATTGTGAGCATGCTGATTTTTTTGTAAATAGCTTCGTTGTAAGCTTAATAGATCGGGTTCGGATTTTAACATTTCTGACTGAATATCCTGAAATAAATATGAAACATTTAAATAAGCATTTCTTTGGGTTAAATTAAATATGTGTAGACCAAATTAAATTCCCAACATGCATTTTTAGAAGGGAAACACGGCAATGAAAGCGAGAATTGTTTTTAATATACCGAAAATCGCTATTTCTGGAAACTGATTAATTCTAAATAAAAATCAAATAAATTCCAAATGTAAAAGAAAGAGAGAATGCTTGGCATTAAAATGTCGTCTCATATCAGGAGAATCGAATGTTGCTAACGACATCTGAAGAAATAGCCGATAAAAGGTTTAGATCATTTCTTCGTTCACCTGCACTTTAATTACAAACACAACAGAACTTGTAATTTTTGCTGTGAAACTTCAAGACTTCTATAAACTTATAGGACTCACCGTAAAACTCTCCAGAAACTTTCTCTGAGGTCTATACTACAATTGTACCAAATATGGTGTCGATCCGAGGTCTGGTTTGAATTTGACAGAAATATTCTACGTTGTTGTTGATGTGATTTTTTTTTTTTTTTAGAAAGGGGGGGGAGGTTAATTATTTATTTTATGCCTCTTTTAAACTAAGAATTGTAACTACTTCCACATCCTTAAGCCTGATTGTGACCTTGGGTCAAGGTCAAAGGTCAAGGTCATTACAAAAAAAAAAAAAAAAAAAAAAAAAAAAAAAAGAAATCTTTACTTTTCTATGTTTTTACCTGATACTGGAGCTGAATGCATGTCCTTACTTTTCCATTTGACCCAAGGTCAAGGTGAAAGGTCAAGGTCAAAGTTCAAGGTCATTTGGTAAATTGCCTTATATAACACATATATAAGGAATTTCTAATGTTTTTAAATGACCTTGACCTTTGACCTTGACCTATATTTCAAGGTCAAAGGTCGAACATGCTCATGCAGTTGATCCCATGTCTCTAGGATACACCGTTTTAAAAAAAAGTTCATTAAATGTAAGCAGCGTAAACTTTCAGGGGCAGGAACTCATACAAGGGACCAAAGAATGCTTTCGCAATGATAGAATAAAGAGAGTACTAAATGAGTCGAAGACACTGATGAAGGTTTGGAATCTCTACGGTTTACGGTTTCGGAGGAGTAGCGATAACAAGGTTTTGTTGCACAAGGGGTGACGACTTTTGAATGGGTCAAGCTCGGGGGACAAGAATGAAATCTTTGAAATAGTTTTAGAAGGACATATTAAATATGCAAGATATATAGTATATGTTGAAAGACAAAAGAGCTATAAAAAGAGCTAATTTTCTCATATTGTGAATGACCTTGACCTTTGACCTTGACCTTAAGTTCAAGGTCTAAGGTCAAAGAATCTTATGCAGTTGGTCCCATGTCTTTACGACTTGTCGTTTAGAAAAGTTTTTCATTATTCGTAAACATGAGAAACGTCCAGGGGCAATAACTCATAAAAGGGGTCGACGAATTCTTTCGCAGTGAAACCTTGAAGCGAGTACTCAGTTAGTTGAAGACATTGGTTAAGGTTTCGTACCTCTGCGGTTTATGATTTCGAAGGAGTAGCGATAACAAGGTTTTTCGTTTAAAGGGCAAGAACTCCGAAAGGGGTCATAGGTCATACTCGTTGGGTAGTTTTTCGAAATAACTTTTGATGTCGAGTATCATGAACTATAAAGTTTTTCGAAAAGTCTTTCGGTTCAAAAGGCGGTAACGGAAAAATAATAATAATAATAAACATAAGCATTTCAATAGGTCTTTCCACAGAAAGGTGGAAAGACCTAACTAGGAGACTAATTGTTCAGAGAACAATTAGAGGCCTTTCCACCTTTTTAAGTGTTTCCGTGTCATTTGGGTTGAAAAAAAGAAGAAAAATGAAAAAAATGAAAAAAAAAAAATTGCTCCTCCAGCAAGGATCGAACCTGGCACCCTTGGTTTGAAAGGCAGGTGCACTAACCACTGCGCTACGCATTCCGATAAGATTGGTATGTTAATTGTTTAAGACTATAAAGGAAATGCAAGCGTATTTTTAGAATCGGTAGGGGAAGAAAGAAGTTCCGTTTAAGGAAATAGTTCCTGAGTTTGCAAGCAGTCTATTAAATAATAATGGACGGGCTGCATGAGAAAACATTAACACTGTTCCCTAATGAAAATGTATTAATGGACTGTAGCCTGATTCATCGATATTGTGAGCATGCTGATTTTTTTGTAAATAGCTTCGTTGTAAGCTTAATAGATCGGGTTCGGATTTTAACATTTCTGACTGAATATCCTGAAATAAATATGAAACATTTAAATAAGCATTTCTTTGGGTTAAATTAAATATGTGTAGACCAAATTAAATTCCCAACATGCATTTTTAGAAGGGAAACACGGCAATGAAAGCGAGAATTGTTTTTAATATACCGAAAATCGCTATTTCTGGAAACTGATTAATTCTAAATAAAAATCAAATAAATTCCAAATGTAAAAGAAAGAGAGAATGCTTGGCATTAAAATGTCGTCTCATATCAGGAGAATCGAATGTTGCTAACGACATCTGAAGAAATAGCCGATAAAAGGTTTAGATCATTTCTTCGTTCACCTGCACTTTAATTACAAACACAACAGAACTTGTAATTTTTGCTGTGAAACTTCAAGACTTCTATAAACTTATAGGACTCACCGTAAAACTCTCCAGAAACTTTCTCTGAGGTCTATACTACAATTGTACCAAATATGGTGTCGATCCGAGGTCTGGTTTGAATTTGACAGAAATATTCTACGTTGTTGTTGATGTGATTTTTTTTTTTTTTTAGAAAGGGGGGGGAGGTTAATTATTTATTTTATGCCTCTTTTAAACTAAGAATTGTAACTACTTCCACATCCTTAAGCCTGATTGTGACCTTGGGTCAAGGTCAAAGGTCAAGGTCATTACAAAAAAAAAAAAAAAAAAAAAAAAAAAAAAAAAGAAATCTTTACTTTTCTATGTTTTTACCTGATACTGGAGCTGAATGCATGTCCTTACTTTTCCATTTGACCCAAGGTCAAGGTGAAAGGTCAAGGTCAAAGTTCAAGGTCATTTGGTAAATTGCCTTATATAACACATATATAAGGAATTTCTAATGTTTTTAAATGACCTTGACCTTTGACCTTGACCTATATTTCAAGGTCAAAGGTCGAACATGCTCATGCAGTTGATCCCATGTCTCTAGGATACACCGTTTTAAAAAAAAGTTCATTAAATGTAAGCAGCGTAAACTTTCAGGGGCAGGAACTCATACAAGGGACCAAAGAATGCTTTCGCAATGATAGAATAAAGAGAGTACTAAATGAGTCGAAGACACTGATGAAGGTTTGGAATCTCTACGGTTTACGGTTTCGGAGGAGTAGCGATAACAAGGTTTTGTTGCACAAGGGGTGACGACTTTTGAATGGGTCAAGCTCGGGGGACAAGAATGAAATCTTTGAAATAGTTTTAGAAGGACATATTAAATATGCAAGATATATAGTATATGTTGAAAGACAAAAGAGCTATAAAAAGAGCTAATTTTCTCATATTGTGAATGACCTTGACCTTTGACCTTGACCTTAAGTTCAAGGTCTAAGGTCAAAGAATCTTATGCAGTTGGTCCCATGTCTTTACGACTTGTCGTTTAGAAAAGTTTTTCATTATTCGTAAACATGAGAAACGTCCAGGGGCAATAACTCATAAAAGGGGTCGACGAATTCTTTCGCAGTGAAACCTTGAAGCGAGTACTCAGTTAGTTGAAGACATTGGTTAAGGTTTCGTACCTCTGCGGTTTATGATTTCGAAGGAGTAGCGATAACAAGGTTTTTCGTTTAAAGGGCAAGAACTCCGAAAGGGGTCATAGGTCATACTCGTTGGGTAGTTTTTCGAAATAACTTTTGATGTCGAGTATCATGAACTATAAAGTTTTTCGAAAAGTCTTTCGGTTCAAAAGGCGGTAACGGAAAAATAATAATAATAATAAACATAAGCATTTCAATAGGTCTTTCCACAGAAAGGTGGAAAGACCTAACTAGGAGACTAATTGTTCAGAGAACAATTAGAGGCCTTTCCACCTTTTTAAGTGTTTCCGTGTCATTTGGGTTGAAAAAAAGAAGAAAAATGAAAAAAATGAAAAAAAAAAAATTGCTCCTCCAGCAAGGATCGAACCTGGCACCCTTGGTTTGAAAGGCAGGTGCACTAACCACTGCGCTACGCATTCCGATAAGATTGGTATGTTAATTGTTTAAGACTATAAAGGAAATGCAAGCGTATTTTTAGAATCGGTAGGGGAAGAAAGAAGTTCCGTTTAAGGAAATAGTTCCTGAGTTTGCAAGCAGTCTATTAAATAATAATGGACGGGCTGCATGAGAAAACATTAACACTGTTCCCTAATGAAAATGTATTAATGGACTGTAGCCTGATTCATCGATATTGTGAGCATGCTGATTTTTTTGTAAATAGCTTCGTTGTAAGCTTAATAGATCGGGTTCGGATTTTAACATTTCTGACTGAATATCCTGAAATAAATATGAAACATTTAAATAAGCATTTCTTTGGGTTAAATTAAATATGTGTAGACCAAATTAAATTCCCAACATGCATTTTTAGAAGGGAAACACGGCAATGAAAGCGAGAATTGTTTTTAATATACCGAAAATCGCTATTTCTGGAAACTGATTAATTCTAAATAAAAATCAAATAAATTCCAAATGTAAAAGAAAGAGAGAATGCTTGGCATTAAAATGTCGTCTCATATCAGGAGAATCGAATGTTGCTAACGACATCTGAAGAAATAGCCGATAAAAGGTTTAGATCATTTCTTCGTTCACCTGCACTTTAATTACAAACACAACAGAACTTGTAATTTTTGCTGTGAAACTTCAAGACTTCTATAAACTTATAGGACTCACCGTAAAACTCTCCAGAAACTTTCTCTGAGGTCTATACTACAATTGTACCAAATATGGTGTCGATCCGAGGTCTGGTTTGAATTTGACAGAAATATTCTACGTTGTTGTTGATGTGATTTTTTTTTTTTTTTAGAAAGGGGGGGGAGGTTAATTATTTATTTTATGCCTCTTTTAAACTAAGAATTGTAACTACTTCCACATCCTTAAGCCTGATTGTGACCTTGGGTCAAGGTCAAAGGTCAAGGTCATTACAAAAAAAAAAAAAAAAAAAAAAAAAAAAAAAAAGAAATCTTTACTTTTCTATGTTTTTACCTGATACTGGAGCTGAATGCATGTCCTTACTTTTCCATTTGACCCAAGGTCAAGGTGAAAGGTCAAGGTCAAAGTTCAAGGTCATTTGGTAAATTGCCTTATATAACACATATATAAGGAATTTCTAATGTTTTTAAATGACCTTGACCTTTGACCTTGACCTATATTTCAAGGTCAAAGGTCGAACATGCTCATGCAGTTGATCCCATGTCTCTAGGATACACCGTTTTAAAAAAAAGTTCATTAAATGTAAGCAGCGTAAACTTTCAGGGGCAGGAACTCATACAAGGGACCAAAGAATGCTTTCGCAATGATAGAATAAAGAGAGTACTAAATGAGTCGAAGACACTGATGAAGGTTTGGAATCTCTACGGTTTACGGTTTCGGAGGAGTAGCGATAACAAGGTTTTGTTGCACAAGGGGTGACGACTTTTGAATGGGTCAAGCTCGGGGGACAAGAATGAAATCTTTGAAATAGTTTTAGAAGGACATATTAAATATGCAAGATATATAGTATATGTTGAAAGACAAAAGAGCTATAAAAAGAGCTAATTTTCTCATATTGTGAATGACCTTGACCTTTGACCTTGACCTTAAGTTCAAGGTCTAAGGTCAAAGAATCTTATGCAGTTGGTCCCATGTCTTTACGACTTGTCGTTTAGAAAAGTTTTTCATTATTCGTAAACATGAGAAACGTCCAGGGGCAATAACTCATAAAAGGGGTCGACGAATTCTTTCGCAGTGAAACCTTGAAGCGAGTACTCAGTTAGTTGAAGACATTGGTTAAGGTTTCGTACCTCTGCGGTTTATGATTTCGAAGGAGTAGCGATAACAAGGTTTTTCGTTTAAAGGGCAAGAACTCCGAAAGGGGTCATAGGTCATACTCGTTGGGTAGTTTTTCGAAATAACTTTTGATGTCGAGTATCATGAACTATAAAGTTTTTCGAAAAGTCTTTCGGTTCAAAAGGCGGTAACGGAAAAATAATAATAATAATAAACATAAGCATTTCAATAGGTCTTTCCACAGAAAGGTGGAAAGACCTAACTAGGAGACTAATTGTTCAGAGAACAATTAGAGGCCTTTCCACCTTTTTAAGTGTTTCCGTGTCATTTGGGTTGAAAAAAAGAAGAAAAATGAAAAAAATGAAAAAAAAAAAAATTGCTCCTCCAGCAAGGATCGAACCTGGCACCCTTGGTTTGAAAGGCAGGTGCACTAACCACTGCGCTACGCATTCCGATAAGATTGGTATGTTAATTGTTTAAGACTATAAAGGAAATGCAAGCGTATTTTTAGAATCGGTAGGGGAAGAAAGAAGTTCCGTTTAAGGAAATAGTTCCTGAGTTTGCAAGCAGTCTATTAAATAATAATGGACGGGCTGCATGAGAAAACATTAACACTGTTCCCTAATGAAAATGTATTAATGGACTGTAGCCTGATTCATCGATATTGTGAGCATGCTGATTTTTTTGTAAATAGCTTCGTTGTAAGCTTAATAGATCGGGTTCGGATTTTAACATTTCTGACTGAATATCCTGAAATAAATATGAAACATTTAAATAAGCATTTCTTTGGGTTAAATTAAATATGTGTAGACCAAATTAAATTCCCAACATGCATTTTTAGAAGGGAAACACGGCAATGAAAGCGAGAATTGTTTTTAATATACCGAAAATCGCTATTTCTGGAAACTGATTAATTCTAAATAAAAATCAAATAAATTCCAAATGTAAAAGAAAGAGAGAATGCTTGGCATTAAAATGTCGTCTCATATCAGGAGAATCGAATGTTGCTAACGACATCTGAAGAAATAGCCGATAAAAGGTTTAGATCATTTCTTCGTTCACCTGCACTTTAATTACAAACACAACAGAACTTGTAATTTTTGCTGTGAAACTTCAAGACTTCTATAAACTTATAGGACTCACCGTAAAACTCTCCAGAAACTTTCTCTGAGGTCTATACTACAATTGTACCAAATATGGTGTCGATCCGAGGTCTGGTTTGAATTTGACAGAAATATTCTACGTTGTTGTTGATGTGATTTTTTTTTTTTTTTAGAAAGGGGGGGGAGGTTAATTATTTATTTTATGCCTCTTTTAAACTAAGAATTGTAACTACTTCCACATCCTTAAGCCTGATTGTGACCTTGGGTCAAGGTCAAAGGTCAAGGTCATTACAAAAAAAAAAAAAAAAAAAAAAAAAAAAAAAAAGAAATCTTTACTTTTCTATGTTTTTACCTGATACTGGAGCTGAATGCATGTCCTTACTTTTCCATTTGACCCAAGGTCAAGGTGAAAGGTCAAGGTCAAAGTTCAAGGTCATTTGGTAAATTGCCTTATATAACACATATATAAGGAATTTCTAATGTTTTTAAATGACCTTGACCTTTGACCTTGACCTATATTTCAAGGTCAAAGGTCGAACATGCTCATGCAGTTGATCCCATGTCTCTAGGATACACCGTTTTAAAAAAAAGTTCATTAAATGTAAGCAGCGTAAACTTTCAGGGGCAGGAACTCATACAAGGGACCAAAGAATGCTTTCGCAATGATAGAATAAAGAGAGTACTAAATGAGTCGAAGACACTGATGAAGGTTTGGAATCTCTACGGTTTACGGTTTCGGAGGAGTAGCGATAACAAGGTTTTGTTGCACAAGGGGTGACGACTTTTGAATGGGTCAAGCTCGGGGGACAAGAATGAAATCTTTGAAATAGTTTTAGAAGGACATATTAAATATGCAAGATATATAGTATATGTTGAAAGACAAAAGAGCTATAAAAAGAGCTAATTTTCTCATATTGTGAATGACCTTGACCTTTGACCTTGACCTTAAGTTCAAGGTCTAAGGTCAAAGAATCTTATGCAGTTGGTCCCATGTCTTTACGACTTGTCGTTTAGAAAAGTTTTTCATTATTCGTAAACATGAGAAACGTCCAGGGGCAATAACTCATAAAAGGGGTCGACGAATTCTTTCGCAGTGAAACCTTGAAGCGAGTACTCAGTTAGTTGAAGACATTGGTTAAGGTTTCGTACCTCTGCGGTTTATGATTTCGAAGGAGTAGCGATAACAAGGTTTTTCGTTTAAAGGGCAAGAACTCCGAAAGGGGTCATAGGTCATACTCGTTGGGTAGTTTTTCGAAATAACTTTTGATGTCGAGTATCATGAACTATAAAGTTTTTCGAAAAGTCTTTCGGTTCAAAAGGCGGTAACGGAAAAATAATAATAATAATAAACATAAGCATTTCAATAGGTCTTTCCACAGAAAGGTGGAAAGACCTAACTAGGAGACTAATTGTTCAGAGAACAATTAGAGGCCTTTCCACCTTTTTAAGTGTTTCCGTGTCATTTGGGTTGAAAAAAAGAAGAAAAATGAAAAAAATGAAAAAAAAAAAAATTGCTCCTCCAGCAAGGATCGAACCTGGCACCCTTGGTTTGAAAGGCAGGTGCACTAACCACTGCGCTACGCATTCCGATAAGATTGGTATGTTAATTGTTTAAGACTATAAAGGAAATGCAAGCGTATTTTTAGAATCGGTAGGGGAAGAAAGAAGTTCCGTTTAAGGAAATAGTTCCTGAGTTTGCAAGCAGTCTATTAAATAATAATGGACGGGCTGCATGAGAAAACATTAACACTGTTCCCTAATGAAAATGTATTAATGGACTGTAGCCTGATTCATCGATATTGTGAGCATGCTGATTTTTTTGTAAATAGCTTCGTTGTAAGCTTAATAGATCGGGTTCGGATTTTAACATTTCTGACTGAATATCCTGAAATAAATATGAAACATTTAAATAAGCATTTCTTTGGGTTAAATTAAATATGTGTAGACCAAATTAAATTCCCAACATGCATTTTTAGAAGGGAAACACGGCAATGAAAGCGAGAATTGTTTTTAATATACCGAAAATCGCTATTTCTGGAAACTGATTAATTCTAAATAAAAATCAAATAAATTCCAAATGTAAAAGAAAGAGAGAATGCTTGGCATTAAAATGTCGTCTCATATCAGGAGAATCGAATGTTGCTAACGACATCTGAAGAAATAGCCGATAAAAGGTTTAGATCATTTCTTCGTTCACCTGCACTTTAATTACAAACACAACAGAACTTGTAATTTTTGCTGTGAAACTTCAAGACTTCTATAAACTTATAGGACTCACCGTAAAACTCTCCAGAAACTTTCTCTGAGGTCTATACTACAATTGTACCAAATATGGTGTCGATCCGAGGTCTGGTTTGAATTTGACAGAAATATTCTACGTTGTTGTTGATGTGATTTTTTTTTTTTTTTAGAAAGGGGGGGGAGGTTAATTATTTATTTTATGCCTCTTTTAAACTAAGAATTGTAACTACTTCCACATCCTTAAGCCTGATTGTGACCTTGGGTCAAGGTCAAAGGTCAAGGTCATTACAAAAAAAAAAAAAAAAAAAAAAAAAAAAAAAAAGAAATCTTTACTTTTCTATGTTTTTACCTGATACTGGAGCTGAATGCATGTCCTTACTTTTCCATTTGACCCAAGGTCAAGGTGAAAGGTCAAGGTCAAAGTTCAAGGTCATTTGGTAAATTGCCTTATATAACACATATATAAGGAATTTCTAATGTTTTTAAATGACCTTGACCTTTGACCTTGACCTATATTTCAAGGTCAAAGGTCGAACATGCTCATGCAGTTGATCCCATGTCTCTAGGATACACCGTTTTAAAAAAAAGTTCATTAAATGTAAGCAGCGTAAACTTTCAGGGGCAGGAACTCATACAAGGGACCAAAGAATGCTTTCGCAATGATAGAATAAAGAGAGTACTAAATGAGTCGAAGACACTGATGAAGGTTTGGAATCTCTACGGTTTACGGTTTCGGAGGAGTAGCGATAACAAGGTTTTGTTGCACAAGGGGTGACGACTTTTGAATGGGTCAAGCTCGGGGGACAAGAATGAAATCTTTGAAATAGTTTTAGAAGGACATATTAAATATGCAAGATATATAGTATATGTTGAAAGACAAAAGAGCTATAAAAAGAGCTAATTTTCTCATATTGTGAATGACCTTGACCTTTGACCTTGACCTTAAGTTCAAGGTCTAAGGTCAAAGAATCTTATGCAGTTGGTCCCATGTCTTTACGACTTGTCGTTTAGAAAAGTTTTTCATTATTCGTAAACATGAGAAACGTCCAGGGGCAATAACTCATAAAAGGGGTCGACGAATTCTTTCGCAGTGAAACCTTGAAGCGAGTACTCAGTTAGTTGAAGACATTGGTTAAGGTTTCGTACCTCTGCGGTTTATGATTTCGAAGGAGTAGCGATAACAAGGTTTTTCGTTTAAAGGGCAAGAACTCCGAAAGGGGTCATAGGTCATACTCGTTGGGTAGTTTTTCGAAATAACTTTTGATGTCGAGTATCATGAACTATAAAGTTTTTCGAAAAGTCTTTCGGTTCAAAAGGCGGTAACGGAAAAATAATAATAATAATAAACATAAGCATTTCAATAGGTCTTTCCACAGAAAGGTGGAAAGACCTAACTAGGAGACTAATTGTTCAGAGAACAATTAGAGGCCTTTCCACCTTTTTAAGTGTTTCCGTGTCATTTGGGTTGAAAAAAAGAAGAAAAATGAAAAAAATGAAAAAAAAAAAAATTGCTCCTCCAGCAAGGATCGAACCTGGCACCCTTGGTTTGAAAGGCAGGTGCACTAACCACTGCGCTACGCATTCCGATAAGATTGGTATGTTAATTGTTTAAGACTATAAAGGAAATGCAAGCGTATTTTTAGAATCGGTAGGGGAAGAAAGAAGTTCCGTTTAAGGAAATAGTTCCTGAGTTTGCAAGCAGTCTATTAAATAATAATGGACGGGCTGCATGAGAAAACATTAACACTGTTCCCTAATGAAAATGTATTAATGGACTGTAGCCTGATTCATCGATATTGTGAGCATGCTGATTTTTTTGTAAATAGCTTCGTTGTAAGCTTAATAGATCGGGTTCGGATTTTAACATTTCTGACTGAATATCCTGAAATAAATATGAAACATTTAAATAAGCATTTCTTTGGGTTAAATTAAATATGTGTAGACCAAATTAAATTCCCAACATGCATTTTTAGAAGGGAAACACGGCAATGAAAGCGAGAATTGTTTTTAATATACCGAAAATCGCTATTTCTGGAAACTGATTAATTCTAAATAAAAATCAAATAAATTCCAAATGTAAAAGAAAGAGAGAATGCTTGGCATTAAAATGTCGTCTCATATCAGGAGAATCGAATGTTGCTAACGACATCTGAAGAAATAGCCGATAAAAGGTTTAGATCATTTCTTCGTTCACCTGCACTTTAATTACAAACACAACAGAACTTGTAATTTTTGCTGTGAAACTTCAAGACTTCTATAAACTTACAGGACTCACCGTAAAACTCTCCAGAAACTTTCTCTGAGGTCTATACTACAATTGTACCAAATATGGTGTCGATCCGAGGTCTGGTTTGAATTTGACAGAAATATTCTACGTTGTTGTTGATGTGATTTTTTTTTTTTTTTTTTAGAAAGGGGGGGGGAGGTTAATTATTTATTTTATGCCTCTTTTAAACTAAGAATTGTAACTACTTCCACATCCTTAAGCCTGATTGTGACCTTGGGTCAAGGTCAAAGGTCAAGGTCATTACAAAAAAAAAAAAAAAAAAAAAAAAAAAAAAAAGAAATCTTTACTTTTCTATGTTTTTACCTGATACTGGAGCTGAATGCATGTCCTTACTTTTCCATTTGACCCAAGGTCAAGGTGAAAGGTCAAGGTCAAAGTTCAAGGTCATTTGGTAAATTGCCTTATATAACACATATATAAGGAATTTCTAATGTTTTTAAATGACCTTGACCTTTGACCTTGACCTATATTTCAAGGTCAAAGGTCGAACATGCTCATGCAGTTGATCCCATGTCTCTAGGATACACCGTTTTAAAAAAAAGTTCATTAAATGTAAGCAGCGTAAACTTTCAGGGGCAGGAACTCATACAAGGGACCAAAGAATGCTTTCGCAATGATAGAATAAAGAGAGTACTAAATGAGTCGAAGACACTGATGAAGGTTTGGAATCTCTACGGTTTACGGTTTCGGAGGAGTAGCGATAACAAGGTTTTGTTGCACAAGGGGTGACGACTTTTGAATGGGTCAAGCTCGGGGGACAAGAATGAAATCTTTGAAATAGTTTTAGAAGGACATATTAAATATGCAAGATATATAGTATATGTTGAAAGACAAAAGAGCTATAAAAAGAGCTAATTTTCTCATATTGTGAATGACCTTGACCTTTGACCTTGACCTTAAGTTCAAGGTCTAAGGTCAAAGAATCTTATGCAGTTGGTCCCATGTCTTTACGACTTGTCGTTTAGAAAAGTTTTTCATTATTCGTAAACATGAGAAACGTCCAGGGGCAATAACTCATAAAAGGGGTCGACGAATTCTTTCGCAGTGAAACCTTGAAGCGAGTACTCAGTTAGTTGAAGACATTGGTTAAGGTTTCGTACCTCTGCGGTTTATGATTTCGAAGGAGTAGCGATAACAAGGTTTTTCGTTTAAAGGGCAAGAACTCCGAAAGGGGTCATAGGTCATACTCGTTGGGTAGTTTTTCGAAATAACTTTTGATGTCGAGTATCATGAACTATAAAGTTTTTCGAAAAGTCTTTCGGTTCAAAAGGCGGTAACGGAAAAATAATAATAATAATAAACATAAGCATTTCAATAGGTCTTTCCACAGAAAGGTGGAAAGACCTAACTAGGAGACTAATTGTTCAGAGAACAATTAGAGGCCTTTCCACCTTTTTAAGTGTTTCCGTGTCATTTGGGTTGAAAAAAAGAAGAAAAATGAAAAAAATGAAAAAAAAAAAAATTGCTCCTCCAGCAAGGATCGAACCTGGCACCCTTGGTTTGAAAGGCAGGTGCACTAACCACTGCGCTACGCATTCCGATAAGATTGGTATGTTAATTGTTTAAGACTATAAAGGAAATGCAAGCGTATTTTTAGAATCGGTAGGGGAAGAAAGAAGTTCCGTTTAAGGAAATAGTTCCTGAGTTTGCAAGCAGTCTATTAAATAATAATGGACGGGCTGCATGAGAAAACATTAACACTGTTCCCTAATGAAAATGTATTAATGGACTGTAGCCTGATTCATCGATATTGTGAGCATGCTGATTTTTTTGTAAATAGCTTCGTTGTAAGCTTAATAGATCGGGTTCGGATTTTAACATTTCTGACTGAATATCCTGAAATAAATATGAAACATTTAAATAAGCATTTCTTTGGGTTAAATTAAATATGTGTAGACAAATTAAATTCCAACATGCATTTTTAGAAGGGAAACACGGCAATGAAAGCGAGAATTGTTTTTAATATACCGAAAATCGCTATTTCTGGAAACTGATTAATTCTAAATAAAAAATCAAATAAATTCCAAATGTAAAAGAAAAGAGAGAATGCTTGGCATTAAAATGTCGTCTCATATCAGGAGAATCGAATGTTGCTAACGACATCTGAAGAAATAGCCGATAAAAGGTTTAGTATCATTTCTTCGTTCACCTGCACTTTAATTACAAACACAACAGAACTTGTAATTTTTGCTGTGAAACTTCAAGACTTCTAT